>NC_034175.2:58996406-58997688 GCF_002021735.2 Oncorhynchus kisutch | reverse complement strand
TTCCACATTTCACTAGGTCATCTATATGTGTGGGGTGTGTGTCTCCGTTACATGTGTGTGTGTGCTCACATGCATGTGTAGTGTTTTAGTGTTTCATTCTGCATTGTGTGTCTGAGTGTGTGTTGTCCAGAGCATTAAACTTTAAATGTGAGAGATTAAACAGGATTCCCGTCAGCATTCCCAAAGGTGAGGTCGGTTCCCTGCGCTGCGTCTCGTAATTCTGCCAACAAACGGCAAAGCCCCCGTTACTAAAGTACATTAGCACGCTCCCACTTCTTGCCTATCTCCCAGCCACGCACACACACACGCTGCTCCGCTAACACACATACTGCTCCGCACACACACACGCTGCTCCACTAACACACATACTGCTCCGCACACACACACGCTGCTCCGCTAACACACATACTGCTCCGCACACACACACGCTGCTCCACTAACACACATACTGCTCCGCACACACGCACGCTGCTCCGCTAACACACATACTGCTCCGCACACACACACGCTGCTCCACGAACACACATACTGCTCCGCACACACACACGCTGCTCCGCTAACACACACGCTGCTCCGCTAACACACATACTGCTCCGCACACACACACGCTGCTCCGCTAACACACATACTGCTCCGCTAACACACCTACTGCTCCGTTAACACACACGCTGCTCCGCTAACACACATACTGCTCCGCTAACACACATTCTGCTCCGCACACACACACGCTGCTCCGCTAACACACATACTGCTCCGCACACACACACGCTGCTCCGCTAACACACATACTGCTCCGCTAACACACATACTGCTCCGCTAACACACACGCTGCTCCGCTAACACACATACTGCTCCGCTAACACACACGCTGCTCCGCTAACACACATACTGCTCCGCTAACACACACACTGCTCCGCTAACACACATACTGCTCCGCTAACACACATTCTGCTCCGCACACACACACGCTGCTCCGCACACACACACGCTGCTCCGCTAACACACATACTGCTCCGCACACACACACGCTGCTCCGCTAACACACATACTGCTCCGCTAACACATATACTGCTCCGCACACACACACGCTGCTCCGCTAACACACATACTGCTCCGCTAACACACACGCTGCTCCGCTAACACACATACTGCTCCGCTAACACACATACTGCTCCGCTAACACACACGCTGCTCCGCTAACACACATACTGCTCCGCTAACACACATACTGCTCCGCTAACACACATACTGCTCCACTAACACACATACTGCTCCGCACACA
>NC_034175.2:58966406-58991406 GCF_002021735.2 Oncorhynchus kisutch | reverse complement strand
CAATCTTCAGGGGAGCGTGCCGCTCTCACCCAATGCACAGCCCAGCTCATACTGGCGCAAAGAGTTTAAAATTTCTGGTCAGATAGGTGAACCGGGCCAGAAAGAAAAACTTATTTTTTCCAGCCTTGTCCATCAGATTGAAAATGGACTTCACAGAGGATATCCTGAGGTAGAAATAGTAGACGCAGTAGTCAGGGCTATTTCTCCAGGCTCACAGCTACGTAGCTACTTGGAAGGTAAACCCCAGCTAACTCTTCCCACACTTAGATGTATCCTGCGTTCCCACTTCCAAGAGAAGAGTGCAACAGAGCTTTACAAACAGCTAGCTTCAGAAGCACAGCACAGCATAGCAAGGAGACCCCTCAAAGTTTCCTGATGCGCGTTTTAGATTTGAGGCAAAAAGTACTGTTTGCATCCCAGGAGTCAGAATCAGGGCTTAAGTATGACCCTGCTCTAGTCCAGAGCATGTGTTTTCACACAGTCCTTACGGGTCTCCAGAGTGACAGTATCAGGATTGACATGCAGCCTCTCCTGCTAGAGAGCAAAACATCAGATGAGGTTTTGCTAGAGAAGCTTAACATTGCTTGTGCTAATGAGATAGAAAGACGAAACAAAAAGCGGTTTAATGCCCCACAGCCTGCTACAACTGTAAGTGTAGTCCAGTTAGAAGATACGCCATCTGCAAAGTGTCCTGTGAAGAAAGCCAAAACTACGATACCCGCAGGACTGTTAACAGAGTTAGCTGAACTTAAGACAGGTGTAGCTTCTCTAAAAGGTCTCAGTGCAGAGATTGCTCAGATTAAAGAGACATTACAGCAGCCTATGTTTCAGTCACCGCCTTGTGCCTATGCCCCACCCCCAGTTAGGAGGCCAAATAGGGACCCCCAGCCACCTGTTTCCCAGCAGCAGTATTACAGCAACTACAGTCGGTCCCAAGCACCTGACCCTGCGCAGCATCAATATGCACCTAACCGGTATACCAACCACTCTGCTCAAGCTCCAAGGAGGTGTTTTGTCTGCCAGCAGGCCAGAACAGATGCACGCTGCACACACTGCTTCCGATGTGGGAGTGGAGAACATTTTCAAGCTGGATGTAAAATCCGGGGAGCCAGACCATCAAGGGAGGCCCCTTTAAACGGAAACGGGTTACCGCTGAGGGACGAGTGTTAACCGTAGCTACCAAAAAGTCCCAGGAATGTGCAAATTGTGCCAGAGAAGATTCATTTGAGAACCTGAAACAATGTTCATCATGTAAAGAGACACTGTACTGTTCCAAAGTATGTCAAAACCAACATTGGACTAAACATAAGGAAATATGCACTCACCTGAAAATTGACTCTAATAGTGAAAAGTTTTCCTGAAAAGAGGAAAATGCCCACTACTTACCATCCCTAGCTCAAGGTTGCCACCCCCGTAAGGTCACCTCGCTAGTAGGCAGACAGTGCCTTATTGAGTGTCACCTGAATCGCCACCACCTCCAAGCTCTATGGGACACAGGCTCTCAGGTATCGGTCATTGATGAACGATGGAAAGAGGAATCTCTCCCAAACGCAAGGCTGAGAGATGTTTCAGAAATTCTGGACTCACCTGATGATCTAAGGTTGACGGCAGCAAATGGGACTGAAATGCCGTACCTGGGATGGATTGAAACAACTTTTCGGCTAGCCTCTGAAACTGACCAAACAAAGGAACTGATCATCCCGGTGCTGGTAATGAAAGGCTGTCACCTATCACATCCCATCATAGGTTTCAATGTTATCGAGCACATCCTGACAATGACTGAAAAGACTAAACGATACAGTACAGTAAAAACAGCTTTCCCAAGCCTCAATAGAAACAAGGTGAGAGCTTTTAGCGCAGAACAGACAGATGAATACGCAGTGAAAACCAAGAAAGAGAAGGTTGCTGTACCAAAACACAGTAGCATTCAGATTGAGTGCCGTGTAGCTTCCCACGCCCCCGAAGAGACTGGAGCTTAGAGAATGCTTAGAGAAGAGTGTCACTCCTTCTCCAGATCAGACAATGACATTGGCTGCATTGAACGATTGAAAATGACTATTTCTCTAAAGGACTCTGAACCAGTAAAGCGCACATACATGTCAGTGCCCAGGCCACTGTATCAGGAGATGAAGGGTTACATTTATGACCTCATAGTCCAGGGCTGGGTTAGGAAGTCAAACTCTTCATATTCTTCACCTGTCGTGTGCGTTCGTAAGAAGGGCGGACCCTCCGGTTGTGTATAGATTACAGAGACCTGAACAGAAAGACACATCCCGACCGCCAGCCCATCCCTCGGGTCCAAGACATCATGGACAGTTTAGGTGGTAATTCCTGGTTCTCCCTCTTAGATCAGGGGAAAGCGTATCACCAGGGGTTCATCTCTGAAGAGAGCAGACCACTGACAGCATTTGTGACCCCATGGGGACTCTATGAGTGGATACGTATGCCATTCGGCCTCATGAACGCTCCTGCAGCTTTTCAGCGGTGTATGGAGGAGTGTTTGGAAGGGCTCCGGGATAACATCTGCATTCCTTATCTGGACGACACGCTAGTTTTCAGTAAAACATTCGACAGCCATGTGAATGATGTGCGAAAAGTTTTGCAGCGTCTCAGAGAGTATGGCATTAAACTCAAGCCAAGTAAGTGTGATCTCTTTAAACCCCAGGTCCGTTATTTGGGCAGAATAGTGTCTGCAGAGGGCAGCCGAGTTGACCCAGCCGATTTTGAAGCAGTAAGAGCATTGAAAGAAACCAGACCAGAGACTGTGGGCCAGCTCAGAAAAATGCTTGGTTTACTCACTTACTACAGACAGTACATCAACTACTTTTCTAGGAGTGCCTGCTGCCTGTATGACCTCCTGAAAGCAGATTCAGAGAAATTACCTGACCACCCACGGAAAACAAAAACAAAGAAAGTAAGTCATGTGGTGCCCTCAAACAAGCCAATCCTGTGGACTGACCAGCATCAACAGGCACTTGAACAGCTGATTGAGTGTTTGCTTCACCCACCAGTTTTAGGTTTCCCTGATTTCACTCAGCCATTTGTTGTACACACTGATGCGTCACACCAAGGCTTGGGAGCAGTTCTTTATCAAAAGCAAGAGGGGAAGCTTAGGGTCATTGCTTATGGCTCTCGAACCTTAACAGCAGCTGAGAAGAACTATCACTACCACTCGAGCAAGCTAGAATTTCTAGCTCTAAAATGGGCAATCACTGATAAGTTCCATGACTATTTGTACTATGCTCCGACCTTCACTGTATACAGCGATAACAACCCGCTCTGCTACATTCTGTCTACTGCAAAACTGAACGCAACCACTTCCAGGTGGGTTGCAGACTTGGCTGATTTCCACTTTACAATAAAGTACAGGCCAGGCAGAGAGAACGGTGATGCAGATGCTTTGTCAAGGATGCCACTGGATGTAGAGTCACTGATGAGAGAATGTTCTGAGGAGCTTCCACCAGACACCATCGCCGCCACGATACAAGCAGTTGAGGTACAGAAAGAGGCTGTTGTACCTTGGTCATTTTCAGCTGCATCTATGGCAGTATCTGCTGAAGGTGAGACAACCACTGCAACAACCAGCTCGATCCCAAAAGATGGGATAAGGGAAGCACAAGAATCTGATCCGGTCATCCGTCCTGTGCTCAATTTCAAACTGTCTGGTTCCAAACCGCCAGTTAAAGAGCAAAAGAAATTCAGTCCAAAGACAAAATGCCTATTCAGAGAATGGGACAAATTGACAATAGACAGTGATGGCATTCTGTACAGAATCACTACAGCCCGCAAGCAGTTAGTTCTACCAGAGCAGTACAAAGGTAAAGTGATGGAAGAGTTGCACAATAACATGGGACACCAAGGTACTGACCGCACTGTATCACTAGTACGTGACCGCTTCTTCTGGCCATATATGCAATCTGACATCGAGCACTATGTGACTAAAACTTGTAGCTGTGTCAAGCAGAAAAAGCCAGCCCATGCAACAAGAGCTCCTCTGACAAACATTGTGACAACACAGCCATTTGAACTGGTATGTATTGACTTCCTTAATCTCGACAGATGCAAAGGGGGATATGAGTACATCCTCGTGATTGTTGATCATTTTACACGGTTCACTCAAGCCTACGCCACCACATCAAAGTCAGGTAAAACTGCTGCAAATCTCATCTTCAATGACTTTGCCCTGAAGTTTGGGTTCCCGTCCCACATCCACCATGACCAAGGGGGAGAATTTGAAAATCAGTTGTTCCATCAGTTAAAGAAACTCAGTGGCATGGCGGGGTCCAGGACAACACCCTATCACCCGATGGGAAACGGTCAAGCGGAACGCATGAACAGAACATTGTTGCAAATGTTAAAGACACTAACTGAGACACAAAAGTCAAATTGGAAGGAGTCTCTGAACAAACTGGTTTATGCCTATAACTGCACCCGTTGCGAAGTGACTGGCTATTCACCATTTTATCTTCTGTTTGGGAGATCACCCAGGCTTCCAGTTGATATGCTCTTTGGATTGTGCACAGAGGCAGGTTCCAGTAACCAGCGAGAATACGTGGAGAACTGGAAACGAGGGATGGAAGAAGCATACGCCATTGCAAATGAAAATGCTCAGAAAGCCGCTGAAAGAAGTAAGAAGTACTATGACACTAAAGTTAGGAGTTCAGTGCTACAGCCTGGCGAGCGAGTTCTGATTAAAAACCTGACACCAAGAGGAGGACCAGGAAAACTCCGTAACTATTGGGAAGATACAATTCACACAGTGGTGAGACAAATGGGTTCAGACCTGCCGATTTATGAATTGAGACCAGAAAAGGGTAGGGGACGCTCCAGGGTCCTGCACAGAAATCTGCTCATGTCCTGTGACCACTTACCTTTTGAGACACAACCAGAAATGACCAAAGTGGACAGAAGTCAGAAAACGAGGAGACACCAGCCTGCATCACAGACTCTAGATTCTGATGAAGATAGTGGGGATGAATATGACCTTCATCATGAGCCGCTACAGGTTCCCACATCTCCTACAGTACCTGAGGAGAGGAATGCTGAACCAGCGAGAGAGTGGGAACACAGGCCCCCAACAGTGAAACAGACAGTTGCAGTGCCAGTCCCTGATACGCTACCAGCACAGCTTCTTGTTGAAAAGCGGCTGGAGGAGACAACAACAGTTAAAGACCTGCCTGCTGAGGAGAGTAACTTGCCTGCTGAAAATTTGCCTGATGATCGTCCACCAAGTGCCTTTCCTTCATATACTGATGCTGCTGAACCTGAGGAACCAGCCTACCCACTGCCACAAAGAGAGAGACACCCTCCAAGACGTATCACCTATGATCAGCTTGGTATCCCTTCCTGCTACAGTATACAGCCACAGCCACAGTTGTTCCCTGTCTACTCTGCACCAGGACTGGTTCCATGGCTGCCATCACTACAGCAATGTTACTTTCAGCCACCTTACATGTATGGGCTTCAGCAAACATGAGACTACAGAGTTGACATGTTTGACCATGGACTACTGTCTGATTTCACAGACTGTCAAAAGAGACAATTTGCAGACTATGCATATAGATCATTAAAATTGATGGACTGTTGATCAATATTATGAGAAAATACTGCTTATGTTATATAGCTGGTCAACAGATATGGACTGTGAATATAACTTGTTAGTTATATTTGAACTGTGACCCTTGACCTCTGCTCAAGTACTACCTTACAGAAGAGGATTTTCTAGGTCCAGTGCATACGGACTGTTGAAGAAGACAATGTTGGTAATGTTGGGACAACATTTATTGTGTCGGGGAGAGTGTGACAGGTTAAAGGAAATAGTCATAGCCTGTTATACATTAAAAAGTATTAGTAAGTTCATAGTATGTGAGGATCTTAAAACATCTAAGGTTAAAAAGATGCATTCAGTATCAGTTGATAGAGATTGAAAACATTCATATAATTGTGTTAAAGTTCAAATCTGTCAAAGGGTATGAATTGTGAGAGTAATGTGTAAACGTTATATTGATTACTTTATTTTGTGGTGCCTAAAAGTGTTAATCTGTGATCTACGAAATACTCTTAATCTATGAGCCGGAGATCGATTGCTCTGGTCTCCACCCATATTCCTGGGGAAAATCGCAGTCTTTTTATCATTCAACTAAACGTTAAATTGAGAATACAACACCGTATCACTCTCGTGATTATTTCTCCCCTGTTTTCAGGTACTTTATTGATGATAAAAATAGTAATTTAAATGTTATAACTCACTAACATGTCAAGAGTGTTTAAGGTGTGTCTTAGTAACGTCTTGAGGAAGTTAGAGTTCAGTTTGAAGAGAGTAATATTAGCCCTGCTCGGTTGAAGTGAAGAATAGCATCGTACTGAGAGTAGCTGCCATTTTATGTCGATTGTGAATGAACATGTACGTTGTTAATAAGATATTTTGCTGTGTTATTTGTATAATGGTTTTTCTGTTGTTTTGTAATGTGTTACTTTTGTGAAATTGATTCAACTAAACGTTAAATTGAGAATACAACACCGTATCACTCTCGTGATTATTTCTCCCCTGTTTTCAGGGGCGTAACATGTGCAGGCGGACAATGTGTTCTAGATAAACTCCCATGCAGTTAATATCGTGGACCTGATCAGTATGAAAAACTCTTCTCTGCTCTGCTAGATAACTATGGAGAAGCTGACTGAGATATGCTGCCTCCCCAGGGGGGGTTCAGTATGCGTTATACTGTAGGGCAGGCTTAGTGTGTTCATGTAGTATGTTATATACAGTACATACTTGGCTTAGTGTGTAGAGTATGGTGAATGTGTGTATGTTTATGTTGCGTATGGAGCGTGTGAGCTTAGTGTGTGTGTGTGTGTGTGTGTGTGTTACATAAGCTCAGTAGACTTATTGTGTGTATACTAACTACAGTATGGATGGACATGCATGTAGTATGATGTACAGACGTAGTACTTCATACAGAAACCAGCCTGTGTCAGTTCTAAATGGAATACTTTCCTCTGGAAGATTCACTGTTTCCCTTCTCCTGAATGACATCTGGCACTGTACCCATACTGTATTTTAATAAAATCACAAACTGTACCCATACTGTATTTTAATGAAATCACAAACTGTACCCATACTGTATTTTAATAAAATCACAAACTGTACCCATACTGTATTTTAATGAAATCACAAACTGTACCCATACTGTATTTTAATGAAATCACAAACTATACCCATACTGTATTTTAATAAAATCACAAACTGTACCCATACTGTATTTTAATGAAATCACAAACTGTACCCATACTGTATTTTAATGAAATCACAAACTGTACCCATACTGTATTTTAATGAAATCACAAACGGTACCCATACTGTATTTTAATAAAATCACAAACTGTACCCATACTGTATTTTAATGAAATCACAAACTGTACCCATAATGTATTTTAATAAAATCACAAACTGTACCCATACTGTATTTTAATAAAATCACAAACTGTACCCATACTGTATTTTAATAAAATCACAAACTGTACCCATACTGTATTTTAATGAAATCACAAACTGTACCCATACTGTATTTTAATAAAATCACAAACTGTACCCATACTGTATTTTAATAAAATCACAAACTGTACCCATACTGTATTTTAATAAAATCACAAACTGTACCCATACTGTATTTTAATGAAATCACAAACTGTACCCATACTGTATTTGAATAAACTCATAAACTATACCATACTGTATTTGAATAAAATCATAAACTATACCATACTGTATTTGAATAAAATCATAAACTGTACCATACTGTATTTGAATAAAATCATAAACTATACCATACTGTATTTGAATAAAATCATAAACTATACCATACTGTATTTTAATGAAATCATAAACTATACCATACTGTATTTGAATAAAATCATAAACTATACCATACTGTATTTTAATGAAATCATAAACTATACCATACTGTATTTGAATAAAATCATAAACTATACCATACTGTATTTTAATGAAATCATAAACTATACCATACTGTATTTTAATGAAATCATAAACTATACCATACTGTATTTGAATAAAATCATAAACTATACCCATACTCTATTTTAATGAAATCATAAACTATACCATACTGTATTTTAATGAAATCATAAACTATACCATACTGTATTTTAATAAAATCATAAACTATACCCATACTCTATTTTAATGAAATCATAAACTATACCCATACTGTATTTTAATGAAATCATAAACTATACCCATACTGTATTTTAATGAAATCATAAACTATACCATACTGTATTTTAATGAAATCATAAACTATACCCATACTGTATTTTAATAAAATCATAAACTATACCCATACTGTATTTGAATAAAATCACAAACTGTCCCCAAAATGTACTTTCTCTTTTTCTCTCTTGACTTCTGCATGACCCCGATAATTAACATTTGACATATGTGAGAACCGAATATTAAGCGCTGGTGCGAATGATGTTTCCTCAGAGGATATTCCCCCATGAATGCGTGAACAGGCGGGCTTAAACCCTTTTGAAGATAATGTCATTTTTCATTTGGCTGATAACAACGTGTCATAGATGTGTTATTATTTGGACACTAAGCATTTTTCATAGATTACTGGGAGGACCCAAAATGAATCCGGCATCATATTATCTCCCGTAAAGACACAGAGAGATGCAGAGATAGGTGCTGGTTTCCCTTTGATTTGTGTCTGGCTGCCTGTCTGAAGGTATCTGGTGTGATGTGGCGATGCTGTTGACTGCAGCCTGACGTCAAGGAGCTAATACTGTTACTGTCCTGTTACTGAACACATGTACCCCTACTGTGAGATGCACTGGAGATGCTAGATTCTGTGTGTACCTCATGAGTAATTCCGTAATAGTCAGCGTAACAAACTACCTAACGAACTACGTTAGGTACCCTGTGCAAACACACCCGAGGGACTCGACAGTTTCAGTTTCTCATATTGTGGTCAAAACTTTAGAAAACATCTCAAATATCCCTTTGAATTTAGAGAATTGAATTAGCTTCTTTCACAGTGAGAAGCATTTACATGTTCTATTGCTGTCTTAGGGACAGATCAACATGACATGTTCTATTGCTGTCTTAGGGACAAATCAACATTTACATGTTCTATTGCTGTCTTAGGGACAGATCAACATGACATGTTCTATTGCTGTCTTAGGGACAGATCAACATTACATGTTCTATTGCTGTCTTAGGGACAGATCAACATTACATGTTCTATTGCTGTCTTAGGGACAGATCAACATTACATGTTCTATTGCTGTCTTAGGGACAGATCAACATGACATGTTCTATTGCTGTCTTAGGGACAGATCAACATGACATGTTCTATTGCTGTCTTAGGGACAGATCAACATGACATGTTCTATTGCTGTCTTAGGGACAGATCGATCAACATTACATGTTCTATTGCTGTCTTAGGGACAGATCAACATTACATGTTCTATTGCTGTCTTAGGGACAGATCAACATTACATGTTCTATTGCTGTCTTAGGGACAGATCAACATTACATGTTCTATTGCTGTCTTAGGGACAGATCAACATTACATGTTCTATTGCTGTCTTAGGGACAGATCAACATTTACATGTTCTATTGCTGTCTTAGGGACAGATCAACATTACATGTTCTATTGCTGTCTTAGGGACAGATCAACATTACATGTTCTATTGCTGGTTTAGGGACAGATCAACATTACATGTTCTATTGCTGTCTTAGGGACAGATCAACATTACATGTTCTATTGCTGTCTTAGGGACAGATCAACATTACATGTTCTATTGCTGTCTTAGGGACAGATCAACATTTACCTGGGGTGGGGTGGTTCAAAATAGAGGAAGGGTTGTCAAACTTTTGTTTTTGCTTTGTGGGGGTTGTGTGATTTTTGGTGTGGAACAGGGGAGGGTAGTGTGTTTTTTCCCTGGTTTACATTCACTCTTCTGCTTGTATTTTCCATATAAATAATGGCTTGGCTTACTTTTGATATTTACCTAATAAAGTTTAGAAACATTAGTGAAGGTTTGGTATGGTGTGGCTATTATTCAGCTTGAACTATTGCAGGCTTATGATATGAAGGCAGTGTGTCCCAGCTTGCGGTGAGGAAGACTGTTTCAGGCCTACCAGAACTACTACTATAATTTAACAATATAATGCCTATCTGTATACAAAATATTAGGATAGAAAAATAACAAATTAGCCTCCCTCTGTACATCTATATCTGTATAGCAGACACAGTAGCCAACTGACATGAAGAAATGTATGTGTTGTAGCATGCTACCTCCTGCATATGTCTATCTCTCTGGGGTTAGGCCTGAGCTTCTCTTCCTTTACATAGGCTATATATATTTATTAAAATGTTAATATCATACAGTGGACACCTAAGCCTATAGGCCTATGCATGCAATGCCCTGATAGGTTGGTGGATCGAATCCCCGAGCTGCCAAGGTCAAAATCTGTCATTCTGCCCCTGAACAAGGCAGTTAACCCACTGTTCCTAGGCCATCATTGTAAATAAGAATTTGTTCTTAACTGACTTGCAATGTTAAATAAAGGTTCAAACTAAAATAAAAAAATAAAAAATACATGTAGAGCTCAAATCTGTGACAACTGAACCGTGAGGGGGACAATTATTGTTTTAGGAAAGTAGCCTAACCCCCACCCCCCAAAAAAGAAAATAGGGTCTACATTTTTCCATATGCTTCACATCAAAACACAAGGAATAGTGTTTTGTCATTTGTTTTAGGCTGTTTTTAAGGACACGTAAACGTGGCTCATTTGGACAACAGGGCTGGCTGCGCCAGGTTGGATCTGAATGCATATGGGTCTCCTTTACATTTCTCAAATGTCTGGTGCATTAAAATCTTCCCTGTCATGTTGTCTGGCGCAATTATTTTTTAAAGGAAATCTCATATTGGTTTTATGAAGATTTTAGAATATTCAATCGGTTTCAAATGGGATGGAAAGGTAACTACAGACACCCTAAAGACTCTGGCAAGTGTGCTAGTCCAGTGTCACTTTGATTATGTCTGCACACCATGGTTCACCAGTATCCCCAAACATCTAAAGAATAAGTTACAAGCCAAAAAAGCTTATAATAATTGTACTTAAACTCTGTCCTCGTGCTCCTAGACCTTAGTGCTTCTTTTGATACCATCGATCACCAGATTATTTTGGAGAGATCGGAAACCCAAATTGGTCTACAGGGACAAGTTCTGGCCTGGTTTAGATCTTATCTGTCAGAAAGATATCAGTTTGTCTCTGTGGATGGTTTGTCCTCTGACAAATCAACTGTACATTTTGGTGTTCCTCAAGATTCCGTTCTAGGACCACTACTATTTTCACTATATATTTTACCTCTTGGTGATGTCATTTGGAAAGATAATGTTAACTTTCACTGCTATGCGGATGACACACAGCTTCCAGGGAGGGAAGCCTGTGTTTCAGACATAAGGAAGTGGATGGCTGCAAATGTTCAACTTTTAAACTTGGACAAAACAGAGATGCTTGTTCTAGGTCCCAAGAAACAAAGAGATCTTCTGTTGAATCTGACAATTAATCTTGATGGTTGTACAGTCGTCTCAAATAAAACGGTGAAGGACCTTGGCGTTACTCTGGACCCTGATCTCTCTTTTGACAAACATATCAAGACTGTTTCAAGGACAGATTTTTCCATCTACGTAACATTGCAAAAATCAGAAACTTTCTGTCCAAAAATTATGCAGAAAAACGAATCCATGCTTTTGTCACTTCTAGTTTAGGCTACTGCAATGCTCTACTTTCCGACTACCCGGAAAAAGCACCAAATAAACTTCAGTTAGTGCTAAACACGGCTGCTAGAATCTTGACTAGAAGTACACTGGCTTCCTTTTAAGGCAAGGGCTGATTTCAAGGTTTTACTGCTGACCTACAAAGCATTACATGGGCTTGCTCATTCCTATCTTTCCGATTTGGTCCTGTCGTACATACCTACATGTACACTACTGTCACAAGACACAGGCCCCCTTATTGTCCCTAGAATTTCTAAGCAAACAGCTGGAGGCAGGGCTTTCTCCTATAGAGCTCAATTTTTATGGATTGGTCTGCCTACCCATGTGAGAGACGCAGACTCAGTCTCAACCTTTAAGTCTTTATCGAAGACTCATCTCTTCAGTAGGTCCCATGATTGAGTGTAGTCTGGCCCAGGGGTGTGAAGGTGAACAGAAAGGCACTGGAGCAAAGAACCACCCTTGCTGTCTCTGCCTCGCCGGTTCCCCTCTTTCCACTGGGATTCTCTACCTCTAACCCTATTACAGGGGCTGAGTCACTGGCTTACTGGTGCCCTTCCATGCAGTCCTTAGGAGGGGTGCGTCACTTGAGTGGATTGAGTCACTGACGTGATCTTCCTGTCGGGGTTGGCGCCCCCTCTTGGGTTGTGCCGTGGCGGAGATCTTTGTGGGCTATATTCGGCCTCGTCTCAGGATGGTAAGTTGGTGGTTGAAGATATCCCTGTAGTGGTGTGGGGGCTGTGCTTTGGCAAAGTGGGTTGGGTTATATCCTGCCTCTTTGGCCCTGTCCGGGGGTATCGTCGGATGGGGCCACGGTGTCTCCCGACCCCTCCTGTCTCAGCCACCAGTATTTATGCTGCAGTAGTTTATGTGTCGGGGAGTACTTTTCCTGTCTTATCCGGTGTCTTGTGTGAATTTAAGTATGCTCTCTCTAGTTCTCTCTCTCTTTCTCTCTTTTTCTCTCTTTCTTTCTCTCTTTCTCTCTTTCTTTCTTTCTTTCTTTCGTTCTCTCTCTCAGAAGACCTGAGCCCTAGGATCATGCCTCAGGACTACCTGGTCTGATGACTCCTTGCTGTCCCCAGTCCACCTGGCCGTGCTGCTGCTCCAGTTTCAACTGTTCTGCCTGCGGCTATGGAACACTGACCTGTTCAGCGGACGTGCTACCTGTCTCAGACCTGCTGTTTTCAACTCTCCAGAGACAACAGGAGCAGTAGAGATACTCTGAATGATCGGCTTTGAGGTGCTGAGGTGCTAACCTGTTGCACCCTCGACAACCACTGTGATTATTATTATTTGACCCTGCTGGTCATCTATGAACATTTGAACGTCTTGGCCATGTTCTGTTTTAATTTCCACCCGGCACAGCCAGAAGAGGACTGGCCATCCGTCATAGCCTGGTTCCTCTCTAGGTTTCTTCCTAGGTTCTGGCCTTTCTAGGGAGTTTTTCCTAGCATTGGCATAGACATTTCGTTGCATATATTTTATATAATTACAAATATGGTATCAACATTTTGAAAATCGGAATTCCCCCTAGCTAATGATTGTCTGCAGCTAGCTCCTATCGTAGTGTAATGAAACAGGCAGGGAGAGTGAGCTCGTCTGTGGTGGTCAGCAAACCCTCAATCTTCTGGCCCGTAGCCCTGTGTGGCATCGACAGTGCCACAAAAGCATGCTGAAATGGCAAAATCGAATTCCACGTTTATAAACACAGGTTTGCTACAGTTATTGTTTTATTTTTGGATCAAACATTATTTGGAGTTACTTCTGTAATTCTATGAGGGGGGTGTTCAATTTATTTTACAGTAAAAGGGAAGAGGGGGGCATTTTTTTATGATGACGGGAGTTGGACAAGCCCCCCCCCCCCTAGTACAGTTCAACCTGTCCCTAAATTGACATTGTTGGTACTTCTCTTGGCTACATTTCTACAACTGAAAATCAGTGTCATCAGTTTCACCTCACACTAAACTATCAACCAATGTGTGGGTTTCAACTGATGGCTTAATATATATACAGTGGGGAGAACAAGTATTTTGATACACTGCCGATTTTGCAGGTTTTCCTACTTACAAAGCATGTAATTTGTATCATAGGTACACTTCAACTGTGAGAGACGGAATCTAAACAAAGATCCAGAAAATCACATTGTATGATTTTTAAGTCATTAATTTGCATTTTATTGCATAACATAAGTATTTGATCACCTACCAACCAGTAAGAATTCCGGCTCTCCGGAATGTTTTTCTTTAAGAATCCCTCCTGTTCTCCACTCATTACCTGTATTAACTGCACCTGTTTGAACTCATTACCTGTATAAAAGACACCTGTCCACACACTCAATCAAACAGACTCCAAACTCTCCACAATGGCCAAGACCAGAGAGCTGTGTAAGGACATCAGGGATAAAATTGTAGACCTGCACAAGGCTGGGATGGGCTACCAGACAATAGGCAAGCAGCTTGGTGAGAAGGCAACAACTGTTGGCGCAATTATTAGAAAATGGAAGAAGTTCAAGATAACAGTCAATCACCCTCGGTCTGGGGCTCCATGCAAGATCCCACACCGTGGGGCATCAATGATCATGAGGAAGGTGAGGGATCAGCCCAGAACTACACGTCAACAACCTCCTTCTCTCAGTAAGAGCATTGAAGATGGGTCGTGGCTGGGTCTTCCAGCTTGACAACGGCCCGAAACACACAGCCAGGGCAACTAAGGAGTGGCTCTGTAAGAAGCATCTCAAGGTCCTGGAGTGGCCTAGCCAGTCTCCAGACCTGAACCCAATAGAAAATATTTGGAGGGAAAGTTCGTATTGCCCAGCAACAGCCCCGAAACCTGAAGGATCTGGAGAAGGTCTGTATGGAGGAGTGGGCCAAAATCCCTGCCTCAGTGTGTGCAAACCTGGTCAAGAACTACAGGAAACGTATGATCTCTGTAATTGCAAACAAAGGTTTCTGTACCAAATATTAGTTTCTGCTTTACTGATGTATCAAATACTTATGTCATTCAATAAAATGCAAATTAATTACTTAAAAATCAATACAATGTGATTTTCTGGATTTTCTGGATTTTTCTGGATTCCATCTCTCACAGTTGAAATGTACAGATGATAAAAATGACAGACCTCTACATGCTTTGTAAGTAGGAAAACCTGAAAAATCGGCAGTGTATCAAATACTTGTTCACCCCACTGTATATATGCATTGGGTAAGCACGATATGCTGTATACATAACGTTAAATTAACATAACAGTCAGAGTGCCAGACAGTTCTAAATAATCTGGCAACTCATTTTAATTAGAGATTCCTCTCTACAGGACACCGCACAGGCTATAAATGTATCAGCATTTATCGCCACTTCCTGAATATTTATTCTTCACTCTCCCTCTGTTTTACGTCTATCTCCTTTCCCTCTATTTTTGTAATCTGTCTTTTTCCATCCAATCACAATACTACAGCCTGTGATGTCACAGGGTCTGATACAGCATAGAAAATAACATTTTTCTCTGAAGGGATTCAATCAGCTAGAGTAAGCCAATAGGCAAGTTTCGGGTTAATCCGAGTTAGGGGTGGTCTGGGTGAGGTTAGGGGTGGTCTGTCCCTCTGTCCATCCTTCTGTCTCTCTGTCCATCTTCCTGCCGACTGCTCTATCTGTGTTAGCTTAGTAGATGATCTCTCTTCTTCTCTCTAAACAAATACACAGTCTCAAACTCATCCCGCATGTTCTTCTAGACCAGGAGTTATCGGAGGGTTTCCCATAATATTTGGACAACATGGTTCTGGTTGGCTGTGTCGATCTCTAAATTGACTCTGATGCATAAAAAATGTCGCCCTGGTTGTGAGTGGTTTTGTCACGCTGTGCACTGTGTGTGTGCGTGCATGCTGCATGTGTGTGTGCTGCGTGTGTATATGCGCTACGTGTGTCTGTGTGTGTGTGTGTGTGTGTGTGTGCATGTGTGCATAAGCCTGTGACTGTGTGAGTGTCCGGTGTACATGAGCTAAAGACTTGGTGACCCTCAGAAGCACATCATTCTCATCACATCAGGATTGTTTTTATCAGCCCTAATGAGTCTCACCCCATGTTCACCCCTCATCTCTAGCTTCATCTTTATTGCCTGCTTTGGAATAATTTGCACAGTGATATAGCTTTAGAAGAGAACGTTTACAGACAGAAAGAGATCAGTAATAATTCTGATTCTGTATTAGGGCTACAGATGTAGGATCTTAATTTGAGCCAGTTTGCTGCAGTAGGGAAATAATCCTGCAGCAAAAGGAAATGTGAATTATTATGTTGATGAATTACATTTTTTTGTAGGCTTTGATACCTTTTTCGTTAAGGCAAATCAAGTCTGACATTTTAAAGTGGAAATTACAAACATTAGAAGCCTTTTTAAACCTTGAATACAGTACAAGTTTGCATTTCCTGTTGTGCAGAAACATTTAAGCAACAAAATAGTGATGAAATTTAGATCCTACATCTGTAGAGAACTGGAGCTCAAAGCGTGTGGGAAGCTATATTGTAAAGCGATATTTCCAGTCCTCCATTGAGAGAGAGTGTGTGGTGGTTTGGTTTATTATTGTCTGCTGCTTGGAGAGACAATAACAGGAGAGAGGTTTGTCTTGAGTGGCACAAGAGGTTAATACGATTTTTCCAGGCCAGCTGCTCTAACCCTGGGACACACAGCTTCACTGTTGTGATTCTGCTCAGAGTGGATTGAGAGGTCTGTGAGGTCATCACAGTGGCAAAAGATTCTGACAGATCCTCCATGAAACTTCTACACCAGTTTTACAAACTACAGTTTTCAACCTAGAGAATACATTTTGGTCTTGGAGTAGATGGAGGTCAAGAATTCAGTTCCCTCTCTAGGCCTGACTCAAGCATTAGTCATGGGAAAGAACCACCCGCTGCTGGCTGTAGGGGAGCTAAACTAACCTTGAAATAACTTGATGAAGACCTGATGTTGCCTCAGTATCAGCCTCTCACACTAAAAGGCACTTGGTGATTGAGGAATGTTGGTGTTTATTAGGTGTGAAATATGTGCTAATATGAGCAGTACCCCTGGTTGTTGGGGGATTTTGGGGGTGAACGTCTCTCATGTCCAACTGGTTCTGATGTTTCACAGGCCAGAACCAACCCAGAACCAAACCAGATAATTTGTTCTGATTGGTCGTGGATCATAGGGGGTTAGCCCCCAGGACTCAATGGTAAAACAAATCAAATTTTATTAGTCACATACATATGATTATCAGATGTTAATGCGAGTGTAGCAAAATGCTGGTGCTTCCTTCTCCACTATTGTCCCATCGATGTGGATGGGAGGATGCTCCCTCTGCTGTTTACTGAAGTCCACAATCATCTCATTTGTTTTGTTTTGTTGACATTGAGTGAGAGGTTATTTTCCTGACACCACACTCCAAGGGCCCTCACCTCCTCCCTGTAGGCCGTCTCATCATTGTTGGTAATCAAGCCTACCACTGTAGTGTCGTCTGCAAACGTGATGATTGAGTTGGAGGCGTGCATGGCCACGCAGTTGTGGGTGAACAGGGAGTACAGGAGAGGGCTACCAGCTTGTGTCGCACATTCAATATGCTGATAGAATTTAGGAAGCCTTGTTCTCAGATTAGCTTTTTTTAAATCCCCAGCTACAATAAATGCAGCCTCAGGATATATGGTTTCCAGTTTACATAGAGACTGTGACAATAATTCTAGTATGAACTCGGACCCAGGTGCAGAGAAACACAGGAGGCAGAGGTAAGGATAAATCCAGAATATTTACTTAAGGTCTTTATAGCAAAACAACAAGCAAGGGCACACGAGTACACTGAACAAAACACAAGACCTGAGCAACTGACCCAGTCCACAGAGGAACCTGTATAACCCAATAAGCCCAATCAGGGTCACCTGGATACTAGAAGTAACCTAAGGGTGTTCTCCAGTGGCAACCTCAGGTAATACACTCAAAGGAGACCTGACCTGTGACAGGACCCCCCTCTCAATGAACGGCTCCCGATGTTCCACCAGGGGTAGCTGAATGTGTCCGGGATCCAAAATGTCCCGGGCCAGAACCCAGGAACGTTCCTCAGGTCCGTAACACTCCCAGTCCACGAGATACTGAGTCCCTCGCTGGAACTGACGACTAGAGAGGATGCGTCGCACTGTGTAGGCTGGCTGTCCCGCTATCATGCGAGGTGGAGGTGGAGGCCGAGTGGCCGGAACCAGAGGGCTGAACACCACAGGCTTGAGTCGGGAGTTGTGGAAGGTGGGATGGACCCTCATGGACCGGGGAAGACAAAGACGAATGAACCCGAGCTGAGGACCTCAGGAGTGCTGACCGAGCAACGAGAGATGAAGAATTGAGCGGAAGGAACTGTCATTTCAATCACCTGATCTGGAAACTGAGGGGGCTGGTAACCGTACAACACCTGGAATGGTGACGGGAGTGTTATGTGCACACTTCACCCAGGGAAGGCGCTGACTCCATGTGGCGGGGTTGGCGGACACACAGCACCATAAGGCAGTCTCCAGATCCCGGTTCACCCGTTCAGTTTGGCGATTGTAATGAGGGTGATAACCCGAGGACAGACTGGCTGATGACCCCAGAAGTCGTACAGAATGCCCTCCAAAATCTGGAAGAAAACTGGGGGCCCCGGTCGGAGACTATGTCCAGAGGAAGTCCGTGAAGGCGGAAACCTTGGAAAAGCGGTCCCCAATGACCAGCATGACTGTGTGTCCCTCTGAGGATGGAAGGCCTGTGATGAAATCCATAGAGGGATGGAACCAGGGTCGAGAAGGTGTTCGCAGCTGATGAAGAAGCCCCAGAGGCTGTTGACGAGGAGTCTTGTTCCGGGCGCATGTCGGAGAGGCAGCCACAAAGGTCCGAGTATCCGTCTCTGCCGAAGGCATCCAAAACCACCTCCTCAAAAACTGCCCTCCCGGATAAGAGGTGAAACGAGATGAGTGAGCCCAGTGAAGTACCTTGGACCATGCCCCAAGAGGAACAAAAAGTCTGTTAGGTGGACAGCCGTCTGGAACTGACTCCCTACCTTGCGCCTCCCTCACTACAGTCTCTATACCCCAGGACACCGGCAAGAGGATGAGCGACCTGGAGATAATGGATTCTAGCGGCCGATCCTCACTGGAGCTGGGGTACTGGGGAGAAAGGGCATCCGGCTTCACATTCTTAGACCCCGGATGGTAAGATAATGTGAATCTGAACTGAGTGACGAAGAGAGCCCAGCGAGCCTGTCGGGGTTTGAGGCGTTTAGCTTCCTGGATGTAGGCCTTGTAGTCAGTCCAAACAGTAAAGGGATGTTCCGAGCCCCTCAACCAGTGCCGCCACTCCTCCAAAGCCAGTTTGACAGCAAGTAGCTCTCGATTGCCGACATCATAGTTCCTCTCCGCTGGAGTGAGATGCCTGGAGAAAAGGCACAGGGATGAAGCTTTTCGTCTTTCGCCGAGTGCTGAGACAGAACTGCACCCATGCCAACATCAGAGGCATCCACCTCTACCACGAAGGGAAGAGAAGGATCTGCATGAATGAGAATGGGTGCAGAAGAAAACCAATGCTTCAGGTCCTGGAACGCCTTCTCAGCAGCAGGGGTCCAGCATACATGCCCAGCCGAGCCCTTGTTGAGTGTTGTCAATGGCGCCGCCACATCACTAAAGTTTCTCACAAATCTCCGGTAGAAATTAGCTCCTACCTTTTGGGGGTCCATCAGTACACAGTCCTGAGATACGATGTACCCCAGGAAGGAGATCTGAGGAACATGAAACGCACACTTTTCGGCCTTCACAAACAAGTGATGGGCGAGGAGTCTTTGAAGAACCTGGCAGACATGTTGGACGTGTTCAACCATGGACTTGGAGATGAGGATGTCATCCAGGTACACAAACATGAATTGGTGAAGGAAGTCACGCAGCACATCATTAACCAGGGCCTGGGAAATGGCTGGAGCATTAGTAAGTCCAAACGGCATGACCCGGTACTCATGACATTTTCCCGCAGAGCACTTGTCATCCCCAGCACAGCTCGATACTGATCGTTGTGGATTGTGTCATGGACAGAGACATTCATGGGGGCCAGCCAACTCTGTGTCTCTGTGGCTGCAGCAGGGAAGGTAAAGTCTGCCCTGCTTTGATCGATGGCCCCAGAGCCGCTGTCTCCAGCTGCCCCTTGTGACCACACACACCCTGACCTTGTCAGACTATTCGAAACTGTGATCAGAGAGGAGAAGCAGTTAATGACATGGCACCTCTGCAGCACCAGCTGGACCAGAGGGGGTTGTCCTGTGTTATTAGGATTATAGACAGATGTTGCCCTGTGACTCAGCCCTCTGTTGTACACTATCTGATCACAGCCTGATAGGATCATATGGTGGAGTGTTATTATCATATAGCTGCTGCTATACTCTGCTCTCTGGTGTCATGGGAGCTGGCCAGTTGATTGGTTTAAGGTGGATTAGGTGTGTGAATTAGGCGATGGGGGTGATGCTGGATCACTGCGTGATTACAGAATGCCACTGAAGGCTGTTAACTGTTCATCTTCAGCCCAGGCATGTCAAATCCTGCTGATGTGCTGAACCACACTGGCCTGCCGCCTGCAGACAAGTCTGTGTGTGCGTGTGTGTGTGTGTGTGTGTGCGTGTGTGTGTGTGTGCGTGTGTGCGTGTGTGTGTGTGCGTGTGTGTGCGTCTGTGTGCGTGTGTGCGTGTGTGCGTGCGTGTGTGTGTGGGTGCAGTGTGCACCTCAAGGGGCTTAATTTTTTTACCTAATGATGCTGCTGAGAAAGTTTCATTAGAGCGGAAATTGTTTCCCATAACTTATTGCTTGCTTGGTCCAGTCTATCATGGAGGTGTTATAGGCTGTTTGGCTGCTACCCTTTATCATGGCAGTGTGGTTGGTGATCAGTGTGCTCCAGCTGATTGTCCTGTTTTAATCAACGCATGGATGGATAGACAACCTGACCTTGTCGGAAGACAGATAGAGGACATCCGAGGGAACGGGAAGCAGAGGAGACCAAGGCTGAGGAAAGAGTGAGAGGAGGAGAAGGGGTGAGGACAGAAAGATATGAGGTGTTAGTGAGTCTTTATCAAATGCACATTTAAAACAGCTTTTCCATTTGAATATTGTAGACAGAGACATACTCATCCATTACAGATGAAGGAGCAACTATGAGGGTGATAATGTGTGATTTCAACAAGAGACACAAACCATCAGCAGAGCCATTAAACAGGGGGTTTATGTCAGAGTGGGTTGGTATGATAGAGGAAGTGTATAGGTGGTCTAACATTCCTAACTCACACACGGTCATAGCCTCTCTGTGTTCCTTCCCACTTTAATTCTCTCTCTGTATCAGTTATTTCCGTAGAAAGAGAGAACCCTCCTATGTTGTGTGGTCTTCAGAGAGTAGTTAGCTCCGATTGTTTGGCTTGTTTAACACACCCACGTGTTAGTGCTGCTGTGAACTGGGCGGAGCTAGAACACTCACTCTCCCAGACCAAGCTTCTAATTGGTTGATTGAGTGTCTTTGCGACATTTTTAATTGTGCCTTTGGAGCAAGCTGAGGGCAGGGGAGACATGGCTCACTTTAGACACTCAACAATAGATGCAAATTGCAACCAACTGCTCTTCTTTCCTCCTGCATATATGAATCTGATTATAGAAGCATCCACTTTTCAGGCAGCCTCTCCACTTCAGGAAACAGCCCCTCAATGATTTTCTCCCCCCTGGCTATACAGGTACACATACTGGAGGTATTGTTCTAGTTTTGACTCTCATCAAAACTTTGTTTTTCATAAAAATTGTCATGCTCTTCTTCCCCCTCCGACGAGGAGTAGTAAGGATCGGAGGACCAAAGCGCAGCGTGATGTAAATACATTATTTTAATGTAAGACGAAATAACACAAAGTACACTAAACAAACAAAATGACCATGACCACTATCAACAATGAATGCAAACATGCAATAGACATAGATAATCACCCACGAAATACTCAAGGAATATGGCTGACTAAATATGGTTCCCAATCAGAGACAACAATAAACAGCTGCCTCTAATTGAGAACCAATCTAGGCAACCATAGACATACAAAACCTCTAGACTGGTTACAACCCCTAGACAGGATAAAACATATAATCACCCATGTCACAGCCTGACCCAACCAAAATAATAAAGAAAACAAAGAATACTAAGGTCAGGGCGTGACAAAAATACATTTGTTTAGTTGACCATAGCCATTCAGAAGTTGAATTACTATTTGACAGACAAGCTGTCTTCATCTAGGTTTATACATCATTATATCCTGATGAAGACAGCTTGTCTGTCGAAACGTTGGACATAAATATTTTTGCATCTGAGTTCCTAGAGTGTGCTCCTTTATTTTTTAAAGTGTTCCACTCCGCTGGCCAGCACATCGCCTAAATAAATGTGCGTTTCTTTTGCTTCTGAATTACTGTTTGAACCTGGAGGTCCGGAAGTCTCAATGTGTTAAACTCAATTACCTGAAGCTGTCTTCAGAGGGTGACACTTTTTACTTTCTCCTGAATAGAATCTGATATGTATATTAAATGAGGAAGCCCTTTCTTCTGAACCAGACCTAGGTTGACTGGTTAAATGCATTAGCGTAGCTTTAAAACAGCATCATGTTCTCATAGCCTAAAATAGCATGAGATTAGCTATAAACTGCACATTTTCCAAAATGTTCTCTATTTTTACATAGCAAAAAGTAAATACTTTTTTTATAGATGTATTTATTTGGGGTTGAGGGGGGCTTGCTTAGACCTTGCGGGGGGTCCTAGGAAACTAAACAACGCCACTGGTAATACTGTATGTCTAGATGAATTAGACAAAGATTAAAGAGGATAGTAAAGTCTGTGATACCTAAAAGGTGCTATGCTAATGGTTGCTCATAGAAGACTGTGCTAATGGATGCTCATAGAGGACTGTGCTAATAGATGCTCATAGAGGACTGCTAATGGAGGCTCATAGAGTACTGTGCTAATGGAGGCTCATAGAGTACTGCTAATGGAGGCTCATAGAGGACTGTGCTAATAGATGCTCATAGAGGACTGCTAATGGAGGCTCATAGAGTACTGCTAATGGAGGCTCATAGAGGACTGTGAAAATAGATGCTCATAGAGTACTGTGCTAATAGATGCTCATAGAGGACTGCTAATGGAGGCTCATAGAGTACTGCTAATGGATGCTCATAGAGGACTGTGCTAATAGATGCTCATAGAGTACTGTGCTAATGGAGGCTCATAGAGTACTGCTAATGGATGCTCATAGAGGACTGTGCTAATAGATGCTCATAGAGTACTGTGCTAATGGAGGCTCATAGAGGACTGTGCTAATGGAGGCTCATCGAGGACTGTGCTAATGGACGCTCATAGAGTACTGCTAATGGAGGCTCATAGAGTACTGCTCATGGAAGCTCATAGAGGACTGTGTTAATGGATGCTCATAGAGGACTGTGCTAATAGATGCTCATAGAGTACTGTGCTAATGGAGGCTCATAGAGTACTGCTAATGGAGGCTCATAGAGGACTGTGCTAATGGAGGCTCATAGAGGACTGTGCTAATGGAGGCTCATCGAGGACTGTGCTAATGGACGCTCATAGAGTACTGCTAATGGAGGCTCATAGAGTACTGCTCATGGAAGCTCATAGAGGACTGTGTTAATGGATGCTCATAGAGGACTGTGCTAATAGATGCTCATAGAGTACTGTGCTAATGGAGGCTCATAGAGTACTGCTAATGGAGACTCATAGAGGACTGTACTAATGAAGGCTCATAGAGGACTGTGCTAATGAAGGCTCATAGAGGACTGTGCTAATGGAGGCTCATAGAATATTGCTAATAGATGCTCATAGAGGACTGCTAATGGAGGCTCATAGAGGACTGCTAATGGAGGCTCATAGAGTACTGCAAATGGAGGCTCATAGAGGGCTGTGCTAATGAAGGCTCATAGAGGACTGTGCTAATGGAGGCTCATAGAATATTGCTAATGGATGCTCATAGAGGACTGTGCTAATGGAGGCTCATAGAGGACTCTGCTAATGGAGGCTCATAGAGGACTGTGCTAATGGAAGCTCATAGAGTAAAAAAAGAGTAAGAGAGAGAGAGAGAGAGTGAGAGAGAGAGTAAGAGAGAGAGAGTAGAGTAATGTTTTCTGTTCATTTTATTGTTTATTTATTTTTTGTATATTATCTACCTCACTTGCTTTGGCAATGTTACCATATGTTTCCAATGCCAATAAAGCCCATTGAATTGAACTGAATTGAATTTAGTAAGAGAGAGATAGAGTAAGAGAGAGAGCGAGAGAGAGAGTAAGAGAGAGAGAGAGAGAGAGATGTTGACAGAGAGATGTTGAGAAAGCGATAGAGAGAGATGTTGAGGGAGATAAAGAGATGCTGAGTGAGAGAGAGAGATGTTGAGAGAGAGTGCAGCATGTCAAAGCAGTCTCTATTTATACCATTCTGCCATCTCTCCGTTCACACGTTGCTGAAGTGTTGCTTGATGGGTGAATATCAATTCAGTTGAGGTGTGAAGCGGAGTGTGTGTGCATGTGTAGTTTGTCCTTGTGGAAGGTTTTCTGCTCGTGTCGGGCAAACAGCAGCTTGTCTCAGAGCTGTCTCCTGCCGCCGCTGAATATGTGTGTATGCTTCTGTGCACAGCTGAAGAGAAGAATGAGAAAGATGCAGCGAGTGGAACAATGGTGGGGTAATTGATGCAGCCAGATTGCTCGTTTGACTTCCAAACTGGACATCTGTCCATGTTCTGAGGACGTCAGGAAATGCCTCAAAAACAGGCCACTAGTGGCACAAGTGAGCACTATTGTAACGGCCGTTGTTGGTGGAAGAAGAGGAGGACCAATGCGCAGCGTGGTAAGTGTCCATATTGATCATTTATTATCATGAACACAAAACTAAATAACGAGAACAAAACGAAACAGTCCTGAAAGGTGAATACAAAAAACAATGAACAGAAAATATAATCACCCACAACTCAAAGGGGAAACCAGGCTACCTAAGTATGGTTCTCAATCAGGGACAACGATAAACAGCTGCCTCTGATTGAGAACCATACCAGGCCAAACACAGAAATCCCAAATTATAGAAAAAAGAACATAGACTGCCCACCCCAACTGACCATACTAAAACAAAGACAAAACAAAGGAACTAAGGTCAGAACGTGACA
>NC_034175.2:58806406-58961406 GCF_002021735.2 Oncorhynchus kisutch | reverse complement strand
GGAACCTTGATGTAAGTTTTCAGAACTCTAGTCACAACACTCACAACCAATGATCAAAATGCACATTTTTCAAAACTCTAACACTTTTCCCAATTGCTTGGATTCAATTCACATAAATCTAAGATCATTTGTTCATTGAACTAAAATCACCTGTTCAAAATGACACAACTTATCATCAAAGTATTACCATCTCAAAATGCAATTCACACATTACATCTGAGATGACTGTCTATTAATTTCATTACAATGATCTAACTATCAATTGATACAACTGCTCAAAACGATAAGTTACTGTTGCATTACCCTGAATATATAGTTTTATGGAAACTGACAAACAATATTACATGTTTAGATCATGAAAGTTTCAGGATAACGAGATCCATTGACACCAATTACCGTGGAACATGAACCAATTGGACTACATTATCTATGGCTGTAATATTTCATCATCATTCTTTACTAGACACTGTTTCTATGGTCCCATCTACCACTTTTCCAGATCATGTTTTCAGATTTGACATTACTGTACACATTACTGCGTAAAAATCCCAGGAGGGCAGCTGTTTCTGAGATACTGGAATCACCATGTGTGGCATCAACAATCACACCACGGTCAAACTGGCTTAGATTACTCATCTTGCCCGTTCTAATGTTTGGCTGAACAACATCTAAAGCTCTCTACTCTATATACTCTATACATTGAGTTGCAGGCAGCCACATGATGTGCTGTTCGAATGTAACCTTCCTTGATGGGCTAAATCAGGTCTGTAGAGTTGATGGCATGACCTATGTCATTGTGTGGGATAATGTCAGGTTCCACCATGCTCAAATGGTGCAAGCATCGTTTCAGGCCCATCCACAAATTTTCACCCTTTACTTACCCCCATACTCTCCTTTCCTTAACCCGATTGAGGATTTTTCTCCACATGGAGGTGGAAGGTATATGATAGGCGCCCTCACGAACAAGCCGCCCTTCTCAAGGCCATGGATGACGCATGCTATGACATCACGGCAGACCAGTGTCAGACCTGGATTCGCCATGCCCGAAGATTCTTCCCAAGATGTTTGGCTAATGAAAACATCCTTTGTGATGTGGATGAGAACCTGTGGCCAAATCCACAAGACAGGGTTGATGGAAATATAGAAGTACAGTAATCAATCTTTTGTTTTGATTTTTACAGTAAGCCAGGTGAGGAACACTGCAGTGATGTTTTACAGTAAGCCAGGTGAGGAACACTGCAGTGATGTTTTACAGTAAGCCAGGTGAGGAACACTGCAGTGATGTTTTACAGTAAGCCAGGTGAGGAACACTGCAGTGATGTTTTACAGTAAGCCAGGTGATGAACACTGCAGTGATGTTTTACAGTAAGCCAGGTGAGGAACACTGCAGTGATGTTTTACAGTAAGCCAGGTGAGGAACACTGCAGTGATGTTTTACAGTAAGCCAGGTGAGGAACACTGCAGTGATGTTTTACAGTAAGCCAGGTGAGGAACACTGCAGTGATGTTTTACAGTAAGCCAGGTGAGGAACACTGCAGTGATGTTTTACAGTAAGCCAGGTGAGGAACACAGCAGTGATGTTTTACAGTAAGCCAGGTGAGGAACACTGCAGTGATGTTTTACAGTAAGCCAGGTGAGGAACACTGCAGTGATGTTTTACAGTAAGCCAGGTGAGGAACACTGCAGTGATGTTTTACAGTAAGCCAGGTGAGGAACACTGCAGTGATGTTTTACAGTAAGCCAGGTGAGGAACACTGCAGTGATGTTTTACAGTAAGCCAGGTGAGGAACACTGCAGTGATGTTTTACAGTAAGCCAGGTGAGGAACACTGCAGTGATGTTTTACAGTAAGCCAGGTGAGGAACACTGCAGTGATGTTTTACAGTAAGCCAGGTGAGGAACACTGCAGTGATGTTTTACAGTAAGCCAGGTGAGGAACACTGCAGAGATGTTTTACAGTAAGCCAGGTGAGGAACACTGCAGTGATGTTTTACAGTAAGCCAGGTGAGGAACACTGCAGTGATGTTTTACAGTAAACCAGGTGAGGAACACTGCAGAGATGTTTTACAGTAAGCCAGGTGAGGAACACTGCAGTGATGTTTTACAGTAAGCCAGGTGAGGAACACTGCAGTGATGTTTTACAGTAAGCCAGGTGAGGAACACTGCAGTGATGTTTTACAGTAAGCCAGGTGAGGAACACTGCAGTGATGTTTTACAGTAAGCCAGGTGAGGAACTTTTTTTTTTTGTTGCTAATTATTTTTGCTTTGATTCAAAGAAACCTATGTTGTGATTTTATTATAAAAAAATAAATGTCATATTTTGTTCAATGATTCCACTGTGTCTGTAGTATTCTCTCTACTAGTCCTTTTACAGTGATGTATTTACGTGTAGTAGCATAATGAAACATGTATCACATATTTTGTACTACAATATTTAATGATTGTATGAACAACTACACAGTGAAACTATCGGTATCTTGTGTGTGGGTGATCTAAATGAATGTTCCTATGGTATTTCATGATAAGTGAGTTATTTGAACCAATGATTCTGCAAGTGCAAGGTTTCTTTAAAGATATGAATGCACAATGCAATGTTTTGAACATTGGACAGCCTGTGTTACAAGTGATGACCGTTTTGAGTTTTGTGTCTAGAGTTTTGAAAAATGACCATAAGGTTCTGAAATTAGTGCCAAAGTGATTGTAAAAAAAAAACTGTAAGGCAGCCCCCCATACCTCTCTTATTCACAGGGGTTGGGTTAAATGCGGAATACACATTTCGGTGTGTGTTCCCTATGCCAAGCCTGTTTCACAAGAGGCCCAGAAATGGGAAGGGTCATATCATTAAACCTTTACAAACAACCATTACACCCACAACCATTTATAGACTTCACTTATAGACCTTCATTCTGTCTATAATGGGGTGGGAACATATCAATCAGCTATATGTTCTGAGAGATGCTGAACGTGCTCTTTGCTATTGGTCCAGTTTAGATTGCTTGGAAATCTAAGCAAATCCCAAGGTACCTCTCAAGTGGTGAAAATGATTTTCATTAATAAGGCAGTTCAGATTCAAGCAGCTGCTTTACATTAGTTTACCTCACTCGGTCTTCAGTTCTGATGTGAATAAACAGGAGAATATCAGCCAGTGATGCATAGAATAAATCCCCCTCAGGTTTTCATCTATTTGAAAGTGCTGCTGTGCTGCTGGTTGAATGGGAGGTCGTTGGTGGGGTGGAGTGAGGGGATTGGTTTAACAGCATGAAGGACTGTGTGCTATTCACCTCCTCCTGGCTGGAGCCTGCTTCTATGAGCCTGTGACCTGCAGGTCTGTGGCCTGTGTACGGCCCCTGAGAGGCCTCTGAACAGAGACATGCCGGTACCCTTCTCCTAAAACAGACTCCAACACACAGAGCCATTGAACTGTAGTCTACCAGCTCACACAGCCATTGGAATGACTACAGCTCCATTGAACCCACCCCGGTCCCCTGCCTTAGAGCTCCATTGAACTGACTAGAGGTGAATTAAATCCCAGTCTACTAGCATACAGGACCATTGAACTCTCTCTCACCCCCTAATCAGGCCTCTCCTCCTTTCAGCAGCCACATAAAGCCTGTCTTGACCAACATTTTGTAGGTTATCCACTGGAGTTTGTGTGTGTGTGTGTGCAATGCGTGTGCATGTTGTGTGTTACAGAACAACTAAGGGAACCTCCTCCCATTGATTCAGTGAACAGGGCAGAGAGAGAGAGCGGAGGCATCCAGTATATTAAGCTGTCACCGTGCATCTAAATCTGGGTCTATTCCTTCCTCTCTTCCTCACAACAGCTTTTTGTGTGACACAGAGGTATTCATAGGCTGAAACACCCACACTCACTCACACACAGTAGCAAAATGAGATGCAAATCCTACAATTCAGTTGTGTGTGTGTGTGTGCGTGTGTGAGAGTGTGAGTGAGTGTGTAGCTCCTAATTCCTGTAGCTTCGTCTCAATCTAGTGCTGCAATGCTGTGGTATACAGTCCAACAGTAACACAGTTGTTGGTATGAGACTATTGTGAGCCGCTGACGTGTGTGTGAGCCGTGTGTGTGCGCATGTGCCTGCTGCAGCAGTAACACAGTTGTTGGTGTGAGGGTATTGTGAGGAGATGGCAGGGAGGGAAATCTCTAAACGGCGAGACAATAGCCACCGTTTAACCAGGCTACAGAGATGCGTCGCTACGACACACAGAGAATACACACACTGAAACGGAGCACAAAGACACTAATGAATCTATGAACCATAAGGAGGGCAGGCAGTTGTTAGAGAAAGAAGAGAGTAAGAGAGAGAATGGGCAAAAAGAGGAGCAGAAAGGGGGAGAAGGAGGAGGGAGTGAGTTCTGTCCCTATAAGATCTGCAGCTTCATTCTATCCTTGAAACCATCCTCCTCCACACAGACTGGATTTGCATCTCTAATGGGAGTTCTGGCTGTTGTTTGTCGGAGGCTTTGGCTGGGAATGACCATAAGGCCTGTAGGAACACACAGTGAGACCCTACATACAGCTTATTAATCACCAGCCATGGCTTCCCCTATACCCCATGGCCAGACCAACCCAGTTTCAGAGGAATATTCAACACAATTGGGTGGTCTGGGGTGGAAATTAAAGGCTGGGGGTGCCAGTGCTGGTATTCAGGAGTGGAAATGACAGGGGCGTACAGTAAAACCCTGACTGCTATCAGGCTCAGACAAAACCCCAGTGTGCCACACACCGACCAGGGAGGACAGAGGAAATGAGGGAGAAACCCCGAAGCTGAGACCCTGTCAGAACCTGAGATCCGGCCTCCGCAGGTGTGTGAGTGTGTGGGTATGCCTGCCTTAATGTGTGTGTGTTTGTGTGTGTGTGTGTGTGTGTGTGTAGGCTTCACAGGGGCCCAGTTTTTGGGGTCCAGACTCAGTTGGGGGGTTCCCTCTGTGTTTCAGTGGGACTCAGAGAGGTGTAGACTCACTATGAACCAGGTTGTGTGCTCAGTGCTTCCCAGCCTAAAGTCACACCTGTCTCTCTTTATCACAAAATGGATGCCTTATTCTGAGTTGTTAAAATGTTGAAATATGAACCAATTAACAAGTGGGGTCGTTTTGTTATTATTTCTCCCAGAATTAATCTTATGGAAATTGGAGTCTAAGAATAAGGTATGTATTTCCCATGGCATAGGCCTGTAAAATGGGTTACACATGTAGTCGCTGTGTGGTGCTGCCCTCTCTGTGAAATACTCTCTCTCTCACAGGGAGGTGAGTGTCCGTGTGTGTGTGCGCGTGTGTGCGCATGCATGTGTGTTTATGTTCCTACGTGTGTGTACTTTTGTGCCTCACTCTCACTTTCTCTGACAATTAGCCCCAACTCATTTCTCAGGAAGACCTGTCCAGCTCAGTGCATGAATTCTGTCTTAAGCTAAACAAACAGTATTCAGTTACTCTCTTCTGTTTGTCATTCAGTCTGGTAATCATTTCAGTGAGAGGACAGAGGAAATAGTGGCCTGAATGACTGCTACACATAGTATTATCACATGAAAATGGTATAATTACATTGTGCTTATAGTTCTGGTTAAGTAAACCTACTGTAGTTCTCAGGTTGCTGTGGGGTTGTCCCCTGTGCTGCACAGAGCTGGACGTAGTGCTGTTTTAGCTTGTTAGGTGGTCTATTCCAACTTCTTAACTGTCTCACTGTTGTTAATTAAGAGGAATTTCATTGTCATAATGGACACCATCGAGACCTTCTCAAGCTTACAAAGTGTGTCTGTCCGTAAGTGTTGTAGTACGAGTCTGGTCTAGAGACCACATATTGAGTGTCTGGGCCTTGTCTCAGTGTCAAATACATTTGTAGTCGGCCTTGACTTGGTCTTGGATGGTGAGGACTAGTAATTTCTTCCTGAGACAAGCAGAGTAAAAACTAATTATTATCAGCTTCCATCCAGTCAGTGCATAAAACCGCTTCGCCAGGCCAAATATATACACTCTTCTAGAAACATAAATATCATAACAGCCTAGACATGTTTGTACAGTGGAGAACCAATAGGCCTTCAGTGTGGGACAGGTTCATAATTCTGAAAGGACAGCAACCGTAATTCCAGCGCACTCATGTAGGAGAGGGCACTTTTTGTAAAACACAAAGGTCCAGTGGTGTCTTGGAGGGTATATGCAGGTATAAACCGTATATCCACTTTTTCATTCAGTGGGCATTGCTTATACTCATTCCTTAATCCCTACTGATGCGTAACTAAGTAGTGTAGTGGAGTATACAATTGATCAATTATGTAGTACAATAGAGAAATCATGCACAAAGTAGCCTACACAATCGCAAAGCAGGTGAAATATATTCACATGCAAGCAGCACACACAGCCTAGTTTCAGTGGAATATCCTCTGCAGACAGCAAGTGTGTGCAGCTCTCAACTGGTTTTGGAATGGAGCAGCTCACAGAAGAATGACATCGGTAGACTGTAGGGTAGGGAAGACGTTTCAACTTATGATATCTACCAGTAAATGCTAACTAAGGCAACAATGGGTATGCAAACCAGGTACTGAAAAAGTTTAGTCCTAAGTGTTGGTTAGTAGGCTATTTGTGATGTGCAATTGTCATCATGCACTGTTTGTGGGTGGGCCCAGAGGCACAAAATGAAAGTATACCCACTTCTCAAGGCTCCACTGCATAGGGCTGATGGAAAGACAGCAGTCACACACAGCATGATGTTAAAGGATAAGCAGTCCTTAAACTCAGACATAATAAGCCAGTTGGTCCCAATCATAAGAATCCAAAAACACAACCATTGAGTATGTCCCAATCGAAATGTACAACTGTTATTTCCCATTGCAAACATTTTTTTCACGTTTAGCACACAAAGTAACCAGTGACATAACGTTTAAAGTGGAACCGCCAGCGTACTTTGCAGATATGAAACAAACAGACAATCATAATATCAGTCAAAAAATATCAAATTCCCACTTTATGCTACAAAAACAACTTTATAAGAGGTTTTAAAAATAGGTTCTATTTGACTCAACATTCCATGACGTACACTAAGGCATTGTTGGCAGAATAGATGGATGCAGTTCAATGCATGATTAATATAATTCACAAATACATTTCGTGGTAGTCCAAAACAAATTGCTATCAGGTTGTAAATCATAGCAGCCTGGTATATTGTTTGGTGCCTTCATTCGGGATGCACTGTTTCAGTTTCAATGACTGGACAAAAACTGAAAAATGTAACTAAGGCTGGGAATGTCAATACAATCAAACTATCAAGGGCTATAATCACAAATCAGTCATAATGTGGCTAATAAGCTAGCACATCTATTTATGTGGCAAGCTAAAAACACAGAGCCTAACATTACATAAATACAGCTAGAGATGCAGATGTCATTTTGTTAGCTAGCAAGAACTTGAACGACTGTTATCCAGTTAGCATATCTCTTGTGTTAGCAAATTCACTCTGGCTATCTACTCTGATTTCAGAGCACTCTTGTCTGAGTGTGCCAGAGCACAGAACAACTGATGAATTTACGAATCCGCAACACACGCTAAATATGATTGGTGTCCGTAAACATAGGCAAATGAAGTAGTAGCTGGTCAAGAACGCTCTAGATAACATGTAAAAAGCCTAACCAGCTCTGCTACAGCAAGTAAAATGGTCAGAGTGAGGTGTTCTCTCATTTGTGTCTGGAAATAGCTAGCTAGCAAGCTAGCCAACTTTAGCCAGTAAGCTTCGGTGCTTGGTTGGGACAAGCGTCCATTGGCAGGCAAGCTGCAGAAGGGCGAGGAGGCTACAGTTCCCCATCATTTATCAGTGCAATTTTGATAGCCAACTAGCTGAAAAAGTTGGAGAGGGTTTATCTAATGTTCCTTCGTAAGATTTTAGCTCATCTTGCTCTGGCTAGCATTAGTTGTTGATCTTGTTGTTGTTGATGTGCATAACTAAGGGAGAGAGAACCTACACTTCAATGGTTGTTTGATCAATAGGAATGTAAAGTTCCCAAATTTATAAGGACTCCTGTGGTGTTTACAGTCCACAGTCCAGTTCAAAGTGAATGATGGCAGGCCCATCTGGCAAATGGCTTGTTTGTATGAAGGCCTACTGTAGCTCTGATTGGCTACAGCACACATGTCTGTGTAGACTCCAGTCCTGGACAAGACAGATGTTTTCATTCGGTTTAATTTACTGCAGTGTCTATTAATTGTCCAAATGCACTTCCCAACTTCCCTTAGTATACGTAATTCCCAAACATTCTAAGAATTTATGAAACCGTGAAAATGACCATATGTAAATGGTCACTTGTCAGAATTTATTTTTAAAAGTGTCATACTCTTCCTGGGGGTGTATATGAACCGATTTTAATAAAATGTCATGTTGCTAAAATGCTGTGAGTTCCACTTTAAATGCAACAGTGTTATTTTCAAATCAAATCAAAGTTTACTTGTCACATGCGTTGAATACAACACTGTAGACCTTACAGTGAAATGCTTACTAACCAACAGTGCACTTTTTAAATAAAAAATAGGTATTAGTTATGCACATCAACAACAACAAGATCAACAACTAATGCTAGCCAGAGCAAGATGAGCTAAAATCTTACGAACAATAGATAGAAATAGAATAGAAGAAATAAAAACAACAGTAAAAAGACATTGAAAAATAACAGTAGCGAGGCTATAAAAGTAGTGAGGCTACATACAGGCACCGGTTAGTCGGGCTAATTGGGGTTGTAAGTACATGTAGGTATGGTTAAGGTGACTATGCATATAAACTCAGCAAAAAAAGAAACATCCCTTTTTCAGGACCCTGTCTTTCAAAGATAATTCATAAAAATCCATATAACTTCACAGATCTTAATTGTAAAGGGTTTAAACACTGTTTTCCATGTTTGTTCAATGAACCATAAACAATGAATGAGCATGCACCTGTGGAACGGTCATTAAGACACTAACAGCTTACTAACAGTAGGCAATTAAGGTCACAATTATGATAACTTAGGACACTAAAGAGGCCTTTCTACTGACTCTGAAAAACACCAAAAGAAAGATGCCCAGGAACCCTGCTCATCTGCGTGAACGTGGCTTAGGCATGCTCCAAGGAGACATGAGGACTGCAGATGTGGCCAGGGCAATAAATTGCAATGTCTGTACTGTGAGACGCCTAAGACAGAGCTACAGGGAGACAAAACGGAGAGCTGATTGTCCTCGCAGTAGCAGACCACGTGTAACAACACCTGCACAGAATCGGTACCATCCAAATATCACACCTGCGGGACAGGTATAGGATGGCAACAACAACTGCCCAAGTTACACCAGGAACGCATAATCCCTCCATCAGTGCTCAGACTGTCCGCAATAGGCCGAGAGAGGCTGGACTGAGGACTTGTAGGCCTGTTGTAAGGGGCGGTGTGGGCGGTGTGTCACAGCATCATCGGACTGAGCTTGTTGTAATTGCAGGAAATCTCAACACTGTGTGTTACAGGGAAGACAGCCTCCTCCCTCATGTGGTATCCTTCCTGCAGGCTCATCCTGACATGACCCTCCAGCACGACAATGCCACCAGCATTGCTCGTTCTGTGCGTGATTTCCTGCAAGACAGGAATGTCAGTGTTCTGCCATGGCCAGCGAAGAGCCCGGATATCAATCCCATTGAGCACGTCTGGGACCTGTTGGATCGGAGGGTGAGGGCTAGGGCCACTCCCCCCAGAAATGTCCGGGAACTTGCAGGTGCCTTGGTGTAAGAGTGGGGTAACAACTCACAGCAAGAACTGGAAAATCTGGTGCAGTCCATGAGGAGGAGATTCCCTGCAGTACTTAATACAGCTGGTGGCCACACCAGATATTGACTATTACTTTTTATTTTGACCCCCCCCTTTGTTCAGGGACACATGATTCCATTTATGTTAGTCACATGTCTGTGGAACTTGTTCAGTTTATGTCTCAGTTGTTGAATCTTGTTATGTTTATACAAATTTTACAAGTTAAGTTTGCTGAAAATGAACGCAGTTGACAGTGAGAGGACGTTTATTTTTTTGCTGAGATTATGATGAACAGAGAGTAGCAGTAGCGTAAAAGAGGGGTTGGCGGGTGGTGGGGCACAATGGAGATAGTCCAGGTAGCCAATTTGCGGGGTCACCGGTTAGTCGGGCTAATTGAGGTAGTATTTATATGAATGAATTTGACTATGTATTTATGATAAACAGAGAACAGCAGCAGCGTAAAAAAGAGGATGGGGGGGGGCGGGACAATGTAAATAGTCTGGGTGGCCATTTGATTACCTGTTCAGGAGTCTTATGGCTTCGGGGTAAAAGCTGTTGAGAAGCCTTTTGGTCCTAGACTTGGTGCTCCGGTACCGCTTGCCATGCGGTAGTAGAGAGAACAGTCTATGACTGGGGTGGCTGGGGTCTTTGACAATTTTAGGACCTTCCTCTGACACCGCCTGGTGTAGAGGTCCTGGATGACAGGCAGTTTAGCCCCAGTGATGTACTGGGCCGTACGCATTACACTCTGTAGTGCCTTGCAGTCGGAGGCCGAGCAGTTGCCATACCAACCAGTGATGCAACTCTTGATGTTGCAGCTGTAGAACCTTTTGAGGATCTGAGGACCTATGCCAAATCTTTTTAGTTTCCTGAGGGGGAATAGGCTTTGTCGTGCCTTCTTCACGACTATCTTGGTGTGTTTGGACCATGATAGTTTGTTGGTGAAGTGGACACCAAGGAATTGAAGCTCTCAACCTGCTCCACTACAGCAACGTCGATGAGAATGGGGGCGTGCTCGGTCCTCCTTTTCCTGTAGCCCACAATCCTCTCCTTTGTCTTGATTATGTTCAGGGATAGGTTTTTATTCTGGCACCTCCCTATATGCTGCCTCATCATTGTCGGTGATCAGGCCTACCACAGTTGTGTCTGGCCACGCAGTCATGGGTGAACAGAGAGCACAGGAGGGGACTGAACACGCACCCCTGAGGGGCTCCATTGTTGAGGATCAGCAAGGCGGATGTTTTGCTACCTGCCCTCGCCACCTGGGGGTGGCCCGTCAGGAAGTCCAGGATCCAGTTGCAGAGGGAGGTGTTTAGTTCCAGGATCCTTAGCTTTGTGATGAGCTTTGAGTGTACTATGGTGTTGAAAGCTGAGCTGTAGTCAATGAATAGCATTCTCATGTAGGTGTTCTATTTGTCCAGGTGGGTTAGGGCAGTATGGAGTGCACTAGAGATTGCATCATCTGTGGATCTTTTTGGGCGGTATGCAAATATGAGTGGGTCTAGGGTTTCTGGGATAATGGTGTTAATGTGAGCCATTACCTGACTTTCAAAGCAATTCATGGAAGCGAGCATAGAAGTGATTTAGCTCGTCTGGTAGGCTTGTGTCACTGGGCAGCTCACGGATGTAATCCATGGCTTCTGATTGGGTATGTATGTACGGTCAGTGTGGGGACAACATCGTCAATGCACTTAGTGATGAAGCCAGTGACTGATGTGGTGTACTCCTCAATGCGATTGGAAGAATCCCGGAACATATTCCAGTCTGTGCTAGCAAAACCGTCTGGTAGCTCTGCATCTGCATCATCTGACCACTTCCTTATTGACGATTTACTGGTAATTCCTGCTATAGTTTGGTTGACGGCTCTGGCAGGACTTTGGAGGCTGGGCACGTGCCTACAGAGAGTTGCACCACGTTTTTACCTGGTGGATGTTGGTGGCTCCCTCTATCGTCGCAATCGGGTGGATCTGCGCGTAGCAGAGCAGACAAACCAGAACACGCCATACACTCACCTAGATGAGCTGGATCACAGTCCAGGCCTAAGGATAAGGGGTGCAGAATTGAGACATGAGCCAACTGAAGGTGAGGCTTCTACCCCAAGCTCTCCAGCTCGTGGCCCTAATCCTACCCGTCAAAGCCAATACTTACTCACGGGTGGGTCGGCTGTGCAAGCCACTGGACAGGCTTACTCTGTAAGCAAGAGACTGTGTTAACTTGTCCTCTGTTTATATATATATAAAAGGAAGATGACAACTGAAGTTAAAAGAAAATGTCATGCTTTTTCAATTGTTATGACTTGACTGTTAAGAACTTAATGTTATACCATTATGTTTGCACTTTCTATTGAAAAGGATGATGTTACGGAGTTTAGTTGATAGGTAATCGACTAGCCGGACTGTTCCCCGGACTCCGCGTGTAGGGATTTGTACAATGCACAAACAAGGCTATTGAACTTGACATTGGTGTCTGTCTTTATTCCTTTATCCAACATATCATACTGAAGTTTTTTCCCTCTGGTTGCTCATTTAACATGCTGGTAGAAATGAGGTAAAACAGATGTATGTTTCCGTGCATTGAAGTCCTCAGCCACGAGGCTCGCTACCTCTGGATGAGCATTTTCTTGTTTGTTTATGGCATTAAACAGCAGCTTGTTGAGTGCCGTCTTAGTGCCAGCATCGGTTAGTGGTGGTAAATAAACAGCTACGAAAAACATAGATGAAACTCTCTTGGTAAATAGTGTGGTGTACACCTTATCATGAGATAGTATACCTAATATTCAAATTTGTGCACCAGCTGTTATTTACAAATAGACACAGAACACCACCCCTTGTCTTACCAGAGGCTGTTCTATCTTGCCAATGGACCAAAAACCCCACCAGCTGTATGTTATCCATGTCGTCGTTCAGCCACAACTCAGTGAAACATAAGATATTACAGTTTTTATTGTCCCGTTGGTAGGATATTCGTGATCGGCACCCCAACCTACCTACCCCAACAAGGCACCCCAACCTACGTCCCCGATATCTTTGTCTCTTCTTCATGCGAATGACTGGGATTTGGGCCTTGTTGGGTGTCCGTAGTAAATCCTCTGCCTCTTACTCGTAAAATAAAAAATCTTCGTCCAGTACGTGGTGAGTAATCGCTGTCCTGATATCCAAAAGCTCTTTTCGGTCATAAGAGACGGTAGCCGAAACATTACTTACGAAATAAGTTACAAATAACGTGAAAAAACACACACAAAAGCACAATTGGTTAGGAGCCCTTAAAACGGCAGCCATCTCTTCCGGAATTATTATCATTACTATGATGTTATTATAATCATTATTTTATAAATCCTTAGCCCTCTCTGAAGGTGTAGAAGGCCCATTGTTCTCCACTGTGTTTGGGTTAGTAATAATTTGTAGAGTGGCTCTATTTTCTATGTCCTGACATATTAACACAGAAATACATTTTGAATTCTTATTATGGTGGTGATTTGACAAAATTACAATCATGGTCTTGAATTGGACTTGTATTTTTCTGACTCAGTCTCACCCCCCATCCGGTCTTGGTCTTGACTCGGACTCATTAGCTCCAGTCTTGGTCTTAAATCGGTCTCGCTTTAGGTGGTCTTGAACACAACACTGCTGTGCATGTACTGCATGTAAGTGTGTGTGTGCACTCAGGCATACTAGTTACCTTTTGTGCTGCGCAAATTAAATTAAATCAAGCAAATCAGATCAAACAAAACTGACGAGTGTGTACTCCCATTATGTGTGATAATCACTTTATTATACTTTTCCAATTAGACACACAATGAAACACCATACCCAGCAATCTCTCTTTCTCTGTTTTCAGGAACACATAGCGATTCTAATCAGCATTTGAAAACATTCGCCTATAATGCTCAATAGTTCTGCATTCAGAGTAATAGATTAGAAGGCTTTAGAAGACTGATGGCCATAATGAATCAGAGAGGAAGGCTAATGTAGAGGAAGTGAGAGAGAAATAGAGGCAAACAGCTCTGAGTTGCAAATACCAAACACATTAGAGCCTGGAAACCTTCCAGGGAAACCTTTCAATTACAGAGAGTGAGTCTGACTTTGCAGCGTGTGCAATGTGGATACCCCCCAGCCCAAGCACTAGACCATACAATTAAACTAATCTATAGATTTAATTAGTATAACACATGTGGGAATGTAAGGTGTGTAGACAATGATGTGGGGAACAGACAAGCTGCCCTCAAATCGAAACGTCCGGCACAATCACTCCTAAAAGCCTGTACATAAACTACTCACAGTGAGACGCACACACACAGGCACACACACGCGCACACACACACACACACACACACACACACACACACACACACACACACACACACACACACACACACACACACACACACACACACACACACACACACACACACACACACACACACACACACACACACACACACACACACACACACTTACAGGTAAATACAAACACAAACTATCCACACACACAAAACCGCTTGTATTAAATTGAAACATATCGTCTATGAGAGTTAGTCGACTTAGTTAAAGCTGTCGAATGAAAGCATTAAGTCTCTGGCCGTCTCATGTTGCCAGTATTTATGGATGTATTTATGGATGTTGATGCTCTGAGTACTACTGTATTCTAATGATTAAATGAAGTCGCTGCTACTTTCCTCTGTCTTCGGTAAGGCTCATTAGATGCCATGGGGAGAGAGAGGGGGAGAGGAGAAAAATACCTACTTGCTGAGAAGTAACACACACGCAAGCGGGAACACACGCAAGCGGGAACACACGCAAGCACACAATTTCTTCAGTGTCCTTAACAAGATCCTATAAAATCTAAGGTCGAGATCTAACAAGGATCCTACTCAAGAGTTTAACCAGGGCCTACCTCAGCCTACCACCGTTTTTCACAGTCCCTCAGAGCGTGGCTCTACAGTATAAAGGGGAGCCTGTGTCCATCTACTCCACTATGGACATGTGGTTCCTATTCAGACTGCTGTTTTGCCAGTGGAGGTTCAGATTAACATAAAGAACCGTGGCAGTTCTCACATCCAGACCCCTGCTTCGGGCTAGGGGAGGAGGTGTTGGGGGGGGGGGGGGGGTTAAAGAAGGAGAGGAGGGGTAGAGAGGGTTAGAGGAGGGGAGAGAGGCCACTCCTGGATTACCTAATTCAGATGACTGAATCGCTGTTTACCTTGCTAAGTGTGCATCCCAATGGGGTATGGACCAGCAACTCGAGCACAGACATGGATATACACAACCCAGCAGAGAATGGGTTATAACACCGTGATTATGGTGCATATAACAATATGTAAACATGTATTGGAGGTTATATTGAAGTAATAGATCTAGTCCTTCTCAACACAATGGCCTACCTGTAAACTGACTTGACCTGCTTTAAATGTTTTGGAGTGTTTAAGCACATTCACAGGTGATGGTCATTTCTCTGCTATTCCCATCCAGTCTGCCCTGTTGACCTCTGTGTTGGAATACATAGGCCAGCCAGTTAGTGGTTTACAGAGTCTCACTGTCTCCCTCCAAGAATGGATATGTTACTGCAGTATGCTTCTCTTACAGTACTGTGTTTGTGTGGATATGTGGATATGTGTGAGTTTCAGTGGGTTTTTTAAAATGCAATCGTTCCTTTCACTTCTTAGACAGAGAGAGAGAAACTCTGCATAGATGAACAACCCTGGTCACTCTTCTCACCTTCAGGCATCATAGGGGAAATGTAACAGCATTCCTCCTCCTCTTCTGAGGAGGAGTAGCGAGAAGGATCGGAGGACCAATGCGCAGCGTGGTAAGTGTCCCTAACGTTTATTTACAGACATAAACTGAACACTACAAAACAATAAACGTAAAAACGAATGAAACCGAAACAGTACCGTGTGGCAACAAACACTCACACGGAAACAAACACCCACCACTCAAAAGTGAAACCCAGGCTAACTAAGTATGATTCTCAATCAGAGACAACTAATGACACCGGCCTCTGATTGAGAACCATACTAGGCTGAACTCAAAACCGCAACATAGAAAAACACACATAGACTGCCCACCCCAACTCACGCCCTGACCATACTAAATAAAGACAAAACAAAGGAAATAAAGGTCAGAACGTGACAGGAAACATCTCCACTTTCTGCCCCAAAGCCAATATTATTGTTATTGTTTTGTTGACGAAGCAGAGCTTGGGAGGGTTGCACACGGTAAAAAACATTGCAGTACATACAGTGCCTTCGGAAATTATTCAGATCCCTTGACTTTTTTCACATTTTGTTAGGTTACAGCCTTATTCTAAAATGGATTAAATATATATGTTTTCTCCTCATCAATCTACACACAGTACCCCATAATCACAAAGCAAAAATGGTATATATATATTTTTGTGCAAATGTATATAAAAAACAACTGAAATGTCACATTTACGTAAGTATTCAGACCCTTTACTCAGTACTTTGTTGAAGCACCTTTGGCAGCTATTACAGCTTCAAGTCTTCTTGTCGAGTGTTCTTAGGTATGATGCTAGAAGCTTGGCACACCTGTATTTGGGGAGTTTCTTCTCATTGAGAAAATGGCGCCGGAAGAAATGGCAGCAGTTTTACGGGCTCCCAACCAATTGTGCTATTATGTGTTTTTTTTCAGCGTTATTTGTAACTTATTTTGTACATAATGTTTCTGCAACCGTTTCTTACGGAAGAAAAGACCTTCTGGATATCAGGACAGAGATCACTCACATCAGATTAGACAAAGACCTTCTGGATATCTGGACAGAGATCACTTACCTCAGATTAGACAAAGACCTTCTGGATATCTGGACAGAGATCACTCACCTCAGATTAGACAAAGAGCTTCTGGATATCAGGACAGTGATCACTCACCTCAGATTAGACAAAGAGCTTCTGGGTATCAGGACAGAGATCACTCACATCAGATTAGACAAAGACCTTCTGGATATCAGGACAGAGATCACTCACCTCAGATTAGACAAAGATCTTCTGGATATCAGGACAGAGATCACTCACCTCAGATTAAACTAAGAGCTTCTGGATATCAGGACAGAGATCACTCACCTCAGATTAGACAAAGAGCTTCTGGATATCAGGACAGAGATCACTCACCTCAGATTAGACAAAGATCTTCTGGATATCAGGACAGAGATCACTCACCTCAGATTAGACACAAACCTTCTGGATATCAGGACAGAGATCACTCACCTCAGATTAGACAAAGACCTTCTGGATATCAGGACAGAGATCACTCACCTCAGATTAGACAAAGACCTTCTGGATATCAGGACAGAGATCACTCACCTCAGATTAGACAAAGACCTTCTGGATATCAGGACAGAGATCACTCACCTCAGATTAGACAAAGACCTTCTGGATATCAGGACAGAGATCACTCACCTCAGATTAGACAAAGACCTTCTGGATATCAGGACAGAGATCACTCACCTCAGATTAGACAAAGACCTTCTGGATATCAGGACAGCGATCACTCACCTCGGATTAGACAAAGAGCTCCTGGATATCAGGACAGCGATCACTCACCTCGGATTAGATGACTCTACAAAGACGACGCACAAGACATTCTCCAAACACCCCACAGGACCGTCATCCCCATTATTTGCAAGAGGAAGCGACGCAGGTACAGAGGACAAAGAGCCAGATGTCTGGTCAGGACCCGGTGAAGGCGACTGGGAAAGCTGCCGTTACCGTCTTACTACTCGCCAACGTGCAATCATTGGACAATAAATTGTACGAGGTACGATCACAAATAGCCTACCAATGGGACATTAAAACTGTAATATCCTATGTTTCACAGAATAGTGGCTGAATGACGACATGGATATTCAGCTAGCGGGATACACGCTGCATCGGCAAGATAGAACAGCACACTCCGGTAAGACCGGGGGGGCGGTCTGTGCATATTTGTAAACAACAGCTGGTGAAAGAAATCTAAGGAAGTCTCTAGATTTTGCTCACCTGAAGTAGAGTATATTGTGATAAATTGCAGGCCACACTACTTGCCTAGAGAGTTTTCAGCTATACTTTTCGTGGCTGTTTATTTACCACCACAGAAAGATGTTGACACTAAGACCGCACTCAGTCAGCTGTATAAGGAAATAAGCAAACAGGAAACCTCTCACCCAGAGGCGGCGCTCCTAGTGGCCGGAGACTTTAATGCAGGGAAACTTAAATCAGTTCTACCAAATTTATATCAACATGTTAAATGTGCAACCAGAGGGAAAACAATTCTACATCACTGCTACTCCACACACAGAGACGTGTACAAAGCTCTCCCTCGCCCTCCATTTGGTAAATCCGACCACAACTCTATCCTCCTGATTCCTGCTTACAAGCAAAAATTAAAGCAGGAATCAGGAGGATAGAGTTGTGGTCGGATTACCAAATGGAGGGCGAGGGAGAGCTTTGTACGCGCCTGACTCGGAGTGACTGGGTCTATAAAAAAGTGGTAAGATGAAGCAGATGCTAAACTACAGGACTGTTTTGCTATCACAGACTGGAACATGTTCCGGGATTCTTCCGATGGCATTGAGGAGTACACCATATCAGTCACTGGCTTTATCAATAAGTGCATCGAGGACGTTGTCCCCACAGTGACTGTACGTACATACCCCAACCAGAAGCCATGGATTGCAGGCAACATTCGCACTGAGCTAAAGGGTAGAGCTGCCGCTTTCAAGCTGCAGGACTTTACTCTAACCTGGAAGCTTCCAAGAAATCCTGCAATGCCTTGCGACAAACCATCAAACAGGCAATGCGTCAATACAGGGCTAAGATTGAATCATACTACACCGGCTCAGACGCTCGTCTTATGTGGCAGGGCTTGCAAACTATTACAGACTACAAAGGGAAGCACAGCCACGAGCTGCCCATTGACACGAGCCTACCAGATGACCTAAATCACTTCTATGCTCGCTTCGAGGCAAGCAACACTGAGGCATGCATGAGAGCATCAGCTGTTCCGGACGACTGTGTGATCACGCTCTCCGTAGCTGACGTGAGTAAGACCTTTAAACAGGTCAACATACACAAGGCCGCGGGGCCAGACGGATTACCAGGACGTGTGCTCCGGGCATGTGCTGACCAACTGGCAGTTGTTTGTTGTTTGCAGTTACTTGTTTTTTGCTTTAATATTGCAAATGGACTTGTCAGTTTCACTATGAAGGATTCCACCTTTATAGATCAATCTGGCCTGGCCCTGTCAGCTAGAGGGCAGCCATTTCACAGTAACACCGCACCCCTCTCACACACAAAGTCCAGAGATTAATTAGCCTTCTGTCAGAGAAACATTTATATAATTTAGTTGAGTTTGATTAAATGATAACGTGTTTGGTAATGAACCCCCCCCATGAGATTACTCAGAGGGCATTATCAACCCTAAATATAGCCTCATCATAAATTTCATTTCTGCCTGTTTCATTCTGCAGGAAGGTCTTTTGTGTGTGTGTCAGGTATATATTTAACTGCTCTGAGATTCTACTTCCTCCAGACTGTGTGTGTTCCATCATCCATCACCCTCTATCTCAGTGAGTTATAGCAGCTATCTGAATACACCTGCTGTAGATAAAGGATGACTTTGGAAATGGGAACATGAAACAGATGAAAGTAGTGTGAAGCACTAGGATGGGGTCAATTAATTTGATTATTGCATTTGAAAACCATACAATAGTATTTGCTCATTCGTAGAAGGGGTCTGGCTTAAATGTATCCAAAAAAATTAGTTTTTTATTCCTCACAGTATTGTTCTGAAAATGTCTAGCTAGGATAATGTCCCTCCCTCATGTCAATGGCAAATGTTTCAGAGCACAATATATTCATTCATGAATACATTTTAATTCCCTATTATTCTAGCTGATTGCTCTTTCGAGACGTAAAATCGTATATTATTTTCTGTAGCCGTTTGTTAGCTCAGTGAAATGCATAATCAAACAGAGTAAATCAGCCAATAGGATGGTGCATAATGAACTTGACCTTTGATGTCATGATGTGAGACCTCCAATCAGAGCCAATAAACTAATCTATCTGACAGACAGGTCAGCGGTCAGGGATTAACTACTGATAAGAGACAGTCCTAATGAATAACAATGGGCAGATACATTTTCTGTGTGTGTGTGTGTGTGTGTGTGTGTGTGTGTGTGTGTGTGTGTGTGTGTGTGTGTGTGTGTGTGTGTGTGTGTGTGTGTGTGTGTGTGTGTGTGTGTGTGTGTGTGTGCGTGTGTGTGTGTGTGTGGGCGAGTGTCTTGCAGTCCATCTGATAGCTCTGCATTGATGGAGAATAGAGATGTTTCTGTTTTACATCCTATAAACGAGAAGAGATGCTTTTTGTTTCTATTCCAGTGAGTCTACATATAGAAATAGGCCATGTCCAAAATCTCAACCTGGTCTCAGAGCATATTATATTATTCTGTACATAAATCCGAGACACACCATGTAATATATGTTACGTTTGGTATGATTACATAAGACAGATGGTTACTTAAGGCAAAAACGAAAGGATGTTGGTTTGTCGGGGTGGATGGGTTGGCGTTTAATGCAAAACTACTTTTTAGCTACTTTGCAACTACTTAGCATGTTAGCTAACCCTTCCACTAATCCTAACCATTTGATTTCATTTGTATTTATTTTACTTAACCTTTATTTAACTAGGCAAGTCAGTTAATAAAAAAAATCTTATTCACAATGACGGCCTACCAAAAGGGACGGGGGCTGGGATTTTTCTAACCCTTCACCTAACCCTAACCTTAAACTTTTAAGCTAACCCTTCCCCTATCCCAAAACTTAACCCTTTAACCTAACTCCTAAACTGAACCCTAACCTTAACCCTAACCCCAAACCCTAACCCCTAGCCTAGCTAACGTTAGCCACCTAGCTAGAATTGGTAACATACAGTATCATATATTTAGAAAATGTTGGAACATATTGTACTTTTTGCAAATTCGTAACATATAATATGAATCATACAAAATGGGTGATGTACATCCGTAAATGAATACATACCATACTAAACATAACATATCATACTAAATGGAGTGTATATTGGAAATACACTCTAAATGGAGTGTATATTGGAAATATATGCAGAATAATATGAAATGCTCTAAGACCAGGTTGGAAATCTGGTTTGCCTACTACTTACTTAAATTGCATCTTGTGTACTAATCATGCTACGTACTATTTAGCACATACAGTTTAGTAAAATGTATGCAGTATGCCATACAGTATGTTTTTGGTAAGTTCAAGACAACTGGGAATTTGAAAACAAAACGAGCTCTTTAGGTCAGAGAATTTGGAGCTCTAGGATGATGCCCAAGTTTCTGACTTGAAATTCCGAGTTGGATGATCGTTCAAAAAGCAAGTTCTTTTCTTTATTCCCTGTTGTTTTGAACGCACCATCAGTTGCGACTTCATAAGAACCAGAAAGGAATGTCTGTAGCTCCACCCAGTGACCTTTCCTGTTGTTGTTTTGGACTAACTTTAGCTAAGTAGCTAGCATTTGGAATGTATTTGGAGTAAACCTGAGTGTACCGTAGGCCTACACATGTATCAATTGAAGAGTCACCTAAAGCTTTATAGGAATGGGAGATGCAGTAGGGGAATTCAGTGCTGAGGCAGAGGGCTGGTAACGAGGATGACTGGCTACAATCATCACTCTGACCGAATGCATGCATGCATTCAAACACTTGGCCTCTTTTGGTTGACCTAGCCAACTATAACTAGGCTACTCATGATGTATTGGTTACCTAGCCAACTATAACTAGTGTACTCATGATGTATTGGTTTACCTAGCCAACTATAACTAGTCTACTCATTATATATTGGTTACCTAGGCAACTATAGCTAGTCTACTCATTATGTATTGGTTACCTAGCCAACTATAACTAGTCTACTCATTATGTATTGGTTACCTAGCCAACTATAACTAGGCTACTCATGATGTATTGATTGACCTAGCCAACTATAGCTACGCTACTCATGATGTATTGGTTACCTAGCCAACTATAACTAGTGTACTCATGATGTATTGGTTACCTAGCCAACTATAACTAGTGTACTCATGATGTATTGGTTGACCTAGCCAACTATAACTAGTCTACTCATGATGTATTGGTTGACCTAGCCAACTATAACTAGGCTACTCATGATGTATTGGTTACCTAGCCAACTATAACTAGGCTACTCATGATGTATTGGTTACCTAGCCAACTATAACTAGTCTGCTCATGATGTATTGGTTACCTAGCCAACTATAACTAGTCTACTCATGATGTATTGGTTGACCTAGCCAACTACAGCTAGTCTACTCATGATGTATTGGTTACCTAGCCAACTATAACTAGTCTACTCATGATGTATTGGTTACCTAGCCAACTACAGCTAGTCTACTCATGATGTATTGATTGACCTAGCTAACTATAACTAGTCTACTCATTATGTATTGATTGACCTAGCCAACTATAACTAGTCTACTCATGATGTATTGATTGACCTAGCCAACTATAACTAGTCTACTCATGATGTATTGATTGACAAAGCCAACTACAACTAGTCTACTCATGATGTATTGGTTTACCTAGCCAACTACAACTAGTCTACTCATGATGTGTTAGTTTACCTAGCCAACTACAACTAGTCTACTCATGATGTGTTAGTTTACCTAGCCAACTACAGCTAGGCTACTCATGATGTGTTAGTTTACCTAGCCAACTACAGCTAGGCTACTCATGATGTGTTAGTTTACCTAGCCAACTACAGCTAAGCTACTCATGATGTGTTAGTTTACCTAGCCAACTATAACTAGTCTACTCATGATGTATTGGTTTACCTAGCCAACTACAACTAGTCTACTCATGATGTATTGGTTTACCTAGCCAACTACAACTAGTCTACTCATGATGTATTGGTTTACCTAGCCAACTACAACTAGTCTACTCATGATGTATTGGTTTACCTAGCCAACTACAACTAGTCTACTCATGATGTATTGGTTTACCTAGCCAACTACAGCTAGTCTACTCATTATGTGTTAGTTTACCTAGCCAACTACAGCTAGGCTACTCATGATATATTGCTTATTTGTTTGTTTTTTCGATCCGTCTTTGAGATTGTTATAGAAATGTAATCAATAATTATTATACCAAAGATGGTTAATTTAGTCTAGTAGAGCAAAAATCTCTGACGAAGGTGAAGAGGCTGACTCGTGAGCTTCAATAAAAAAAAGTGACACTAGCTAGAGTAGTGTGCAGGCTACTTTTTCCTTTCTACGTATCTAATTGTTACCATTAACGTGCAACAAGATAGCTCAGATGTGTAAGTGCATTTTTGAATGTTGAAAGTAAAACACACCGACAGTAGATCTACCGGTATCAAATACAAATGTTTATTACAAACAAGAAACACTTTAATGGTTAAACAGAAATCCACTTTGGGTTTAAAAAATAGCCAAAATCAGTAGAAAATGAATAAATGAATAACTATAATTATGTCCTTTAAAATGGTTATAAAGCATTTTTGACTCCCTGGCAGTCAAATACTTCTCCTGCCTCCACATCTAGACCCTTCTGGGAGGGAAAGAAGAGATTATGGTGGGGTAATGGAGGTAATGGAGTGGCAGCCCCTGACTCCGTTTGGGGGAGCTTTCAACTCCTGAAAAATACGGAAAAGCATCAAGCATTTCAGCATCAAACATACTACATGTAAAGACCTGTTATCACGCACTGACCATAGATTGCTTTGTATGTTTCTATTTTTAGTTTGGCCAGGGTGTGATGTGGGTGGGTATTCTATGTTGTATGTCTAGGTGTTGTGTTTCTATGTTTAGGCCTGGTATGGTTCCCAATCAGAGGCAGCTGGTTATCGTTGTCTCTGATTGAGAACCATACTTAGGCAGCCTGTTTTCCCACTATGGGTGTGGGTAGTTGTTTTGTCTTTGTGTGTCTTTACCAGACAGAACTGTTTCATTTGTTCTGCTTTGTTGTTTTTTTGTTCTAGTGTTCAGTTTCTTTATTAAATTTACCATGAACACGTACCACGCTGCACCTTGGTCCTCTTCACCTTCTTCCACCTACGAATATCGTTACACCTGTAAAAGGTATTATGCCAATTACAGTACATTTCTCTCGAATACCTGCACCTTTCGAACATGTCTATCTTCACACTTACATGAATGTGCCGGTGAAACATAGGAAATAGATAGGAAATGGGGTATCTCTCAGAGAAAAGGGGAACTTTATTAGCCAAGTACTGCACAGCAATACATGTCAAGATAACATACAGTAGAATGTCAAGATAACGCAGTAGCACACCGTGTATTTGGTTCTCCTACTTCTTTTTCACCCATGCAGGTGACAGCTGCCCCTCCAGGTCACATTCATTCACGTAGATCCTGAAAATACTTTGTGTGGAAAATAGGACTATAGGCCACCGTGTTACTAATGTCAGCTATAGCTAGTGGCAGTGCATAGTGCAGTGGTAAGAGAGCTAACTATAGCCACATGACTTACTCAAACTTTTTTTTGCTGCATTTCTCCTGCCATTTTCGGCACTGAATTAAATGCCTGGTATTGTCATCAGGTCCAGTAACAGTTTGAACATAAGCCCTGGTATTTACAACAAGTAGCTAGCTAACTAGGTTAATGATATGAAGTTGCCGCTCAGCAGCAAGCAAGTATCCCTGTAGCTAAAGTTACTGTTCAAACTGTTACATCAAAGATTTTTGTAACTAAACCAAGATAGACCACAGCCCGTCGTTTCAAATGGGAACAAATGAGTCAGAGTGGGAAGAACAAGCAAGGAGGTGGGCAGAGGCAAGCACGAGCTAGCGAGATCCTATTGGCGAGTTCTAGCATACATTTGCATATTTCCATTAGGGAATGTCTACTCGCGTGTAAAATAACTAAATTTGCCTTTGCACTCCTTCTAAACAATGCCATATTTTTTAAGTCTACAAAACTTAGTCCACTCTGTTCATAACAGATTCTAGTTTTGGGAACAGAAAACTGTATTGAGATCAAATGTTTCATCAATGAGAAAATATGCAGAATGTCAGCTAAATGTCAGCCATATCGTTCTATCTTCTCTCACTGCCGGCCACAGGTCTGCCTCTCTCTACCATATTTGGTAGTGAGTGGAAACTTCAAGCAGATGCTTCACATTTATATATCGGGTTAAATATTTGTGTCATCGTTCTATGTGTGGTTATAACTTCTAGTCCTACAAAGCACGTAGCTAGCTAGCTAAAGGCATGGCAGTCCGCAGATCTGTTTTCAAAGATTTAACGTTACGATTAAATAGTTGTGATCATTTTAAGGATAAAAATAGCTACTTACATTTGAACACCACCGCAGAAGCTTCACTATTCTCCGTCTTACAAGTTGTTTTGTTGTTTACTTGAATAGATCGAGCTATGAAATCTCACAGCCCCCCACTTCCAATGCAATTTGGCTGTGTAATTCCCAACAAGTGTGCAGCGAATTCTACAAGTTGAAAAGCCTAAATGAGTATAACATCCTGGCATTTAAAGAATTATCAATTTTCTAAATGTAACATATTATTAAACCCATTTTTTTTGCGTACTCAAATGGCCTACTATTTAAGACGCATTTGTGAGTTTTTGGACACTGCCATCATCTCTTTAAGGCTTTTTCTATGATAACTTGTTAGCCTTTGAAAGGAAAGCAAATATTTCAATTGGGTCTGGGAATAGAGTCTGGGAAAATGTATATTCAAATTGTGATTCTATTTAAAAACAAACATGTACATTCAAAATACCAAACCAATGGAGTTGGTAAAATTGTATGTTGGTTGGGCTGTTGCTATGTCCTCCTCTCCTCTGATCTCCTGAGGGTCACCTGGTTGGAAGTGTTCCAAGTGGATCTACCTGTCTAGCCAGACTAGCCTTCTATGGGAGTTCTGTGTGTTGGCGGGGATCAGGATCTCCAGTACAGGATAACATTCTATCTATCTATGGCTTTAGCTTTACAACACAAAGCATAGAACCATGTTGTGATAGTCTGTTTGTTTGTTCCTCCAGGCGATTTCCCCAAGGATCTCCTCTATCTCTGAGTTGGTCAGGGTAAGGGTTGAGGTTGAGGTTACAGTCACCTCTGTATGACCTCTGGGTCACAGGATGGCTGTGGGGGAGAAATAGTGTGTGTGTGTGTGTGTGTGTGTGTGTGTGTATGTGTCTTGTGTCTGTGTTTGTGTGTGTGTGTGTGTGTGTGTGTGTGTGTGTGTGTGTGTGTGTGTGTGTGTGTGTGTGTGTGTGTGTGTGTGTGTGTGTGTGTGTATGTGTGTGTGTGTGTGTGTACTGGTCCGCCAAGGGCTATAACCTGGTCTCTAGTAGATAAGTGTGTTTGTATCTCTGTCTCCACTCACACAATGAGGATTATCATAAAGCCCTTTGGCCACAGTCCAAATATGAGTCTTTATATTTACCCAGTGATTGTTGAAGGAGATAATTGAAGACAGAAGGATCGGGGAAGACATTAGCTGTTTAGATTTTTTTCTGACGTTTCCTTTCCCTCTAATTTTAAAAGTGAAAATGTTCCTAGAAGGCCTAGTTGCCTCTTCACAGTTGACATGGAGACTGGTGTTTGCGGGTACCTTTTAAATAAGCTGCCAGTTGAGTGCTTGTGAGGTGTCTGTTTCTCAAACTTGACACAACCTTTGTCCCACCTATCTGGATTCTGACCTCTGCCTGCCCTTGACCTGTCCTTTTGCCTGCCCCTGTTTGAGTAATAAACTTTGTTACTTCGACACCGTCTGCGCCTGGGTCTTACCTTAAACCTGATAGTACGAACTGGCCATGACTGACCCAGTGGACTCGGAAGCCATCTCGTCCAAAGGTGCCACCATTGGTAGGCAAAAGGAATTCTGTAGGTTGGCTGGGAGGCAGCCTACTATGACGGGAACCTCACAGCTCCTCAGTAACTCGGCTGTTTGCAGCGCTGCCTCACCGGTCACCCCGCCTTCCATGGAGCCCCGCTTACCTCCCCCGGAACGTTTCAATGGAGAGCCGGGCACCTGTCGGGTGTTGCTAGCACTGTGTGCCTTCATCTTCGAGCTTCAGTCCTCCTCCTTCCCCCTCAGACTCCTCTAAGATAGTGTACCTTATCACACTGTAGTCCAGGCGAGCGCCCTCCCGGACATTAGCCGTCAGACACTGGCTTTTGTGCGACAATACTTTTGGTGGCCATGGTCCCTGAAGTGGCCGCATTCATCGCCGCTTGCACGGTTTGTGCACAAATGGGTTTTCCAAAGCCGCCCACTTCATTCCTCTTCACAAACTACCCTCTGCCATAGAGATGGCCGAGCTCATGTTGCAGCACGTTTTCCGGATTCATTGACTACCGGTAGACAATGTCTTCGACCGGGGTCCTCAGTTCTCGTCCCGGTTCTGTAAGGTGTTCTACACCCTCATTGGGTCGTCGACCAGCCTGTCCTCCGGGTTCCACCCCCAGTCCAATGGCCAGTCGGAGCGAGCCAACAAGGACCTAGAGACTACTCTGCGCTGCCTGGTCTCCGCAAAACCCACCTCTTGGAGCCAGCAGCGTGTGTGGGTCGAATACGCCCACAACACCCTTCCCTGCTTTGCCACAGGCCTATCATCTTTTGAGTGTTCCATGGGGTTAGAGCCCCCGCTCTTTCCTGAGCAGGAGGAGGAGGTCGGCATACCTTCTGCCCAGATGTTTGTCCGCCGCTGTTGTCGTACCTGGAGGAGACCCCGGTCGGCCCTCCTCAAGACCATCTCCAGGTATCCGCGACAAGTAGATCACCACCGTGGCGCAGTGGTTAAGGGCGCTGTACTGCAGCGCCAGCTGTGCCATCAGAGTCCCTGGGTTCGCGCCCAGGCTCTGTCGCAACCGGCCGCGACCGGGAGGTCCGTGGGGCGACGCACTTCCCCTAGCGTCGTCCGGGTTAGGGAGGGCTTGGTCGGTAGGGATGTCCTTGGCTTGGTCGGTAGGGATGTCCTTGTCTCATCGCGCACCAGCGACTCCTGTGGCAGGCCGGGCGCAGTGCGCGCTAACCAAGGTTGCCAGGTGCACGGTGTACCCTCCGACACATTGCTGCGGCTGGCTTCCGGGTTGGATGCACGCTGTGTTAAGAAGCAGTACGGCTGGTTGGGTTATGTATCGGAGGACGCATGACTTTCAACCTTCGTCTCTCCCGAGCCCGTACGGGAGTTGTAGCGATGAAACAAGATAGTAGCTACTACAACAATTGGATACCACGAAATTGGGGAGGAAAAAGGGGTAAATAAAAAAAACGTTTAAAAAAATATTTAAAAAAGAATTAAGTAGATCGCCACCGGACCCCGGCTCTCCGGTATCAGCTGTCCACCTGGGATCTGCCCCTCCAGGTGGAATCCCACAAACTCTCCCCCGGTTTATCGGCCCATTTCCCATCTCCAAAGTCATTAGCCTCTCTGCTGTTCATCTTCTGTTGCTCCGTAACCTTCGTTTACATCCTACCTTTCATGTGTCCAGAATTAAACCATGTCTCACAGCCCTTTGTCTCCTGTTTTCAGGTCCTTCCCTCTCCCCTGTCTCATTGATGGCCAACCGGCGTACAAGGTGACATGTCTCCTGAAGGTTTGACCTCTGGGCAGTGGGTTCCAGTACCTGGTTGACTGGAAGGGTTTTGGCCTGGTGGAGAGGTGCTGGGTCCCAACCAGGGACATCCTGGACCCAGGCCTCATCTCTGAGTTCCAACACCGGCACTCCGGTCAACCAGGAATGCGCCCAGGTAGGACACCAGGTGGCGCCCCTAGAGGGGGGGTACTGTCACACCCTGATCTGTTTCACCTGTCTTTGTGATTGTCTCCACCCCCCTCCAGGTGTCACCATCTTCCCCATCATCCCCTGTGTATTTATACCTGTGTTCTCTGTTTGTCTGTTGCCAGTCCATTTTGTTTGTTCAAACCTACCAGCATTTTCTCCCTTGCTCCTGTCTTTGCTATAGTTCTTGTTTCCTAGTTTCCCAGTTTTGACCATTCCTGCCTGCCCTGACCTGAGCCTGCCTGCCATCCTATTTTTGCCTGCCTCTGTTCAAGTAATTAACTTTGTTACTTTGACAATGTCTGCGCATGGGTCTTACCTTAAACCTGATAACCCATCTATACACAATACCCCATAATGAGAAAAGTGAAAACATGTTTTTAGACATTTTTGCAAATGTATTGAAATTAAATACAGAAATATAAAATGTACATAAGTATTCATACCCATGAGTCAATACTAGAATCACCTTTGACGTCAATTAAGGCAATTAAGGCTGTGAGTATTTCTGGGTACAGCTTTGAACACCTGGATTGTACAATATTATCACATTATTCACATTATTCTTTTAAAAATGATTCAAGCTCTGTCAAGTTAGTTGTTGATCATTGCAAGACAGCCCTTTTCCAGTCCTGCCAAAGATTTTTGGAGCTGATTTAAGTCAATTGTAACTAGGCCACTCAGGAACATCCAATGTTGTCTTGGTAAGCAACTCAAGTGTATATCTGGTCTGGTGTTTAAGATTATTTTCCTGCTGAAAGGTGAATATGTCTCCCAGTGTCTGTTGGAAAAACAGAGCTGAACCATGTTTTCCTGTAGGATTTTGCCTGTGTTTAGCTCTATGCGGTTTCTTTTCATCCTAAAAAAAACTCCCTAGTCCTTACCGACGACGAGCATAACACAATGCAGCCCTCACCATGCATGAAAATGTTAAGTGTGGTACAGTCCTCAGTGATGTGTTGTTTTGGATTTGCCCCAAACGTAACACTTTGTTTTGAGGACTTAAAGTTCATTTCTTTGCCACATTTTTTGCAGTTTAACTTTATTGCCTTTTTGCTAACAGGATGCATGTTTTGGAATGTTTTATTGTGTACAGGCTTCCTTCTTTTAACTCTGTTATTGAGGTTAACATTGTGCAGTAACTACAATGTTGTTGATCCATCTGCAGTTTTCTCCTATCACAGCCATTAAACTATGTAACTGTTTTAAAGTCACCATTGGTCTTGTGATGAAATCCCTGAGTGGTGTCCTTCCTCTTCTGCAACTGAGTTAGCATAAACTACTACAGCATAAATACTGGAGGCTGAGACAGGAGGGGTCAGGAGACACTGTGGCCCCATCCGATGACACCCCGGACGGGGCCAAACAGGAAGGATATAACCCCACCCACTTTGCCAAAGCACAGCCCCCACACCACTAGAGGGATATCTTCAACCACCAAATTACCATCCTGACAAGGCCTAGTATAGCCCAGGTTAGCAGTCAAACCTTGAAATCAGCCCTTGCTTTAACAGGAAGCCAGTGTAGGGAGGCTAGCACTGGAGTAATATGATCACATTTTTTGGTTCTAGTCAGGATTCTAGCAGCCGTATTTAGAACTAACTGAAGTTTATTTAGTGCTTTATCCGGGTAGCCGGAAAGTAGAGCATTGCAGTAGTCTAACCTGCAGAAGTGACAAAAGCATGGATTAATTTTTCTGCATCATTTTTCGACAGAAAGTTTCTGATTTTTGCAATGTTACGTAGATGGAAAAAAGCTGTCCTTGAAACAGTCTTGATATGTTCTTCAAAAGAGAGATCAGGGTCCAGAGTAACGCCGAGGTCCTTCACAATTTTATTTGAGACGACTGTACAACCATTAAGATTGATTGTCAGATTCAACAGAAGATCTCTTTGTTTCTTGGGACCTAGAACAAGCATCTCTGTTTTGTCCGAATTTAAAAGTAGAACGTTTGCAGCCATCCACTTCCTTATGTCTGAAACACATGCTTCTAGCGAGGGCAATTTTGGGGCTTCACCATGTTTCATTGAAATGTACAGCTGTGTGTCATCCGCATAGCAGTGAAAGTTAACATTATGTTTTCGAATGACACCCCCAAGAGGTAAAATATATATTGAAAACAATAGTGGTCCTAAAACAGAACCTTGAGGAACACTTAAATTTACAGTTGATTTGTCAGAGGACAAACCATTCACAGAGACAAACTGATATCTTTCCGACAGATAAGATCTAAACGAGGCCAGAACTTGTCTGTGTAGACCAATTTGGGTTTCCAATCTCTCCAAAAGAATGTGGTGATCGATGGTATCAAAAGCAGCACTAAGGTCTAGGAGCACGAGGACAGATGCAGATCCTCGGTCTGATGCCATTAAAAGGTCATTTACCACCTTCACAAGTGCTATGATGGGGTCTAAGACCAGACTGAAGCATTTCGTATACATTGTTTGTCTTCAGGAAGTCAGTGAGTTGCTGCGCAACAGCCTTTTCTAAAATTTTTGAGAGGAATGGAAGATTCGATATAGGCCGATAGTTTTTTAAATATTTTCTGGGTCAAGGTTTGGCTTTTTCAAGAGAGGCTTTATTACTGCCACTTTTCGTGAGTTTGGTACACATCCGGTGGATAGAGAGCCGTTTATTATGTTCAACATAGGAGGGCCAAGCACAGGAAGCAGCTCTTTCATGGTTTAGAGGCCATGATTATTTTCATCATTGTGTCAAGAGATATAGTACTAAAACACTTGAGTGTCTCTCTTGATCCTAGGTCCTGGCAGAGTTGTGCAGACTCAGGACAACTGAGCTTTGAAGGAATACGCAGATTTAAAGAGGAGTTCGGGTATTTTCTGTATACCAGGGAGCTAGTTTCTTATGAGAAATGTTTTTAGTTTTTAGGTGTGCAACTGCGTCTAGGGTATTGTGCAAGGTTAAATTGAGTTCCTCAGTTAGGTGGTTAACTCTGGCATCCTTGGGTAGACAGAGGGAGTCTGGAAGGATATCAAGGAATCTTTGTGTTGTCTGTGAATTTATAGCACGACTTTTGATGTTCGTTGGTTGGGGTCTGAGCAGATTATTTGTTGCAATTGCAAACATAATAAAATGGTGGTCCGATAGTCCAGGATTATGAGGAAAAACATTAAGATCCACAACATTTATTCCATGGGACAAACTAGGTCCAGAGTATGACTGTGACAGTGAGTAGGTCCAGAGACATGTTGGACAAAACCCACTGAGTCGATGATGGCTCCGAAAGCCTTTTGGAGTGGGTCTGTGGACTTTTCCATGTGAATATTAAAGTCACCAAAGATTAGAATATTATCTGCTATGACTACAAGGTCCAATAGGAATTCAGGGAACTCAATGAGGAACGCTGTATATGGCCCAGGAGGCCTGTAAACAGTAGCTATAAAAAGTGATTGAGTAGGCTGGATAGATTTCATGACTAGAAGCTCAAAAGACGTATTTTTTTTGTAAATTTAAATTTGCTATCGTAAATGTTAGCAACACCTCCGCCTTTGCGGGATGCACGGGGGATATGGTCACTAGTGTAGCCAGGACGTGAGGCCTCATTTAACACAGTAAATTCATCAGGCTTAAGCCATGTTTCAGTCAGGCCAATCACATCAAGATTATGATCAGTGATTAGTTCATTGACTATAATTGCCTTTGAAGTAATTGCCCCCCCCCCTTTGAAATGTAGAATAAAATGTAGTCAACACAAAGATCATAGTATATTACATATCGTACATGGAGGTGTACACCTAAATGTATGCCTACATCATTTTATATGCATTTTATAATGATCAACTTTGTCACAGTTATTTGACTAGAGGACCGGCAGCGGAGCGTTATTTCTTTAATAATAAACCTTTTGCACCAAGTAAGGTTTGTACTCACTGCCATCACATCCCTTAACTGCCTCAGCGGATTGCGCCACTTGTCAGTGATAATAGTGGGAATAAAATACAGCTATCTGACAAGACCACCATCGGCTTAGACTTTTCTTTACAATGTAACTATGAATATGAACATATAATCCTCCTACATGCATTTTCTTTCTTCGTAAAAGCACATGGATGTGTGTGAAACGATAAGCAAAAACATTGAATTTGGCCTTATATGTGAAAATGTTCCTTTTGAAGGTTCTGTAAAGTCAGTAACCCATAAGGAAGCATCATGCAATTCATACTGGCACACTCCACTTCTTAGACTAAGGCACGGGTAAAAAACTAAACCTTGAAGTTGGAGGATTTCTTATCTCCCTCTGGTGGCCAAGTTGACCTGTTTAACAAATGTGATTGGATGGTGGCTCAACCGTGTAAGGTCTCTGATTGGTTGATTTGTTATTCTGTTACCAGATAGAATTATGTGCTCAGCTGGTCTTACTCAACATAGTGGTGGCTAATTGTGCCAGGTTGGCCTATGAGAAAATCGAGTGCGTGGGCATGCCTTCCTTTGTGTGTGTGAGAATATGAGCTGGCCACAGTTATGCATTATTTATTTACCTTTTTGTGAGGTGAAGGTCACGCACGCGCACACACACAAACACAGGTTTTAATGAGGAACTAGGTGGAAAATATTTAGAGCAAGAGAGTGAAGGAGAGGGAGACAAAGGGAAAAAGGCACTGAGGGGAGAGAGTAACAGAAACAAAGAACAATATTGAGGGGAGAGAGATAGAGGGGGTGAAGAGAGAGAGAGGGGGTGAAGAGAGAGAGAGGGGGAGAAGATAGAGAGAGGGGGTGAAGAGAGAGAGGGGGGGTGAAGAGAGAGAGGGGGTGAAGAGAGAGAGGGGGGGTGAAGAGAGATAGAGGGGCTGAAGAGAGAGAGGGGGTGAAGAGAGAGAGGGGGTAAAGAGAGAGAGAGGGGGTGAAGAGAGAGAGAGGGGGAGAAGATAGAGAGAGGGGGTGAAGAGAGAGAGGGGGGGTGAAGAGAGAGAGGGGGTGAAGAGAGAGAGGGGGGGTGAAGAGAGATAGAGGGGGTGTAGAGAGAGAGGGGGTGAAGAGAGAGAGGGGGTAAAGAGAGAGAGGTGGTGAAGAGAGAGAGAGGGGGTGAAGAGAGAGAGAGGGGGTGAAGAGAGAGAGAGGGGGTAAAGAGAGAGAGAGAGGGTGAAGAGAGAGAGGGGGGGGTGAAGAGAGAGAGGGGGTGAAGAGAGAGAGAGGGGTTGAAGAGAGAGAGAGGGGATGGATGAGGGCAGGGTGACAGGATTGAGTGATGTTAAAGGATAAGAAAGAGACACCCCTCCCTCACTCTCTCACTCTCTATTGTCTGTATGGACTTCTACCTCAACTGCTGCTCTTCTAATTGCTGCTTTGGACTTCACAGCTGAGAGCATATTCCCAACACACACGCACGCACACACACACACGCACACACACGCACACACGCATGCACACACACACACGCACACACATACACACACACACGCACGCACACACACACACACACACACACACACACACACACACACACACACACACACACACACACACACACACACGTACACACACACACACACACACATACACACACGCACGCACACACATACACACACGCACACACACACACACACACACACACATGCACACATGCACACACACACACACGCACGCACACACACACACACACACACACACACCTCCCCCACAGTCTGCAGCATCACCGAGAGGCTTTTGTTCACCTCTGCGGTCTCTCCCTCTCTCCTTTGTTCTCTCACTCCTAAAATATTCCTTCCCTCTTTATACTGTCTTTAAATCTACATTCATTCCCTTTTTGAATTTACCATCCCTTTCTAATCTTGTCTCTTCTCTGTTTATATATTTCTCCTCACCAGCCTGTTATTAGTCTTATCTAGTATGGATGACAGGAGGGAGGTGGACTCAAAATGCACCATGTAGGTGAGTGGAGTCTACCCTCATTTTGTTATCGGGGTGTGACAAGGATTTATTATCGACTGAAGTGAAGCTCAATAGAGTATCCGGCAGCTAATGTTGAGGAGGAGTTTCAATTTCTTGAAAATATTTCAGGGTCACTTGATTTGTCTTGGATTTTGCTCTTTTTGCACCTATTCTAATGCTGAAATTGTAGCAAGCAAACCCAATCAAGTAAAGCATGAGTATTTGAAATTAATTGGCAGACAATTTTCTATTTGACCCAGGTAATGTGATGCCAGAGCTAATAACACATGGCAGTGTCTCTAACTGTGTGTGGCATTTCTAAAACAGAGGTGAAGGAAGGTATGGGTTAGAGTTGAGACAGGACTTCTAACTGTGTGTGGTGTGCTCTGTGACCCTGAACAGCAGACACTTACTGCTTGTCTCCTCTCATATCACCTCTCTACTCTCTGGGTGATGCTCATCTGGACAGCTCTTGTTCTGTCCCTCTTTGCTCCTAACTCACAATACTTAACCTCCTCGCACCCATAGCAGCAGCATTTCTCCTCTCGTCTCCATGGATCAGCCATCACACAATCAGCACTTTAGACAGACACCCTGTGCCAAGATCTAGGCCATTGACTGATCAACATGTATGACTGATACGAAAACATCTCTTGTCAATGCAAATAGAAACACATTGTATTCGGTTGTCAAACAGCCACCCTCCACTTCCAGATTGGTGTACCACTGTGGTGCAAGGCTGTGTGTCTGTGTGGCTGTTAGAGGGTGTGAAAAATGACTGCAGGTCTCTCACTCCACAGTTAATGATCCCCAGTCTTAATGCATGAATAATACACAGCAGGAGCTAAAATAGGAAAACCTGGGGCCCGAGACACGTTACAGTCACAGAAAGTCGATGCAGTATCCTTTTATTACATGACGTTACTCACCAGTTGCATAGCAGTGGTCTTTGTAGAGGCATCTGGACTGCACATCTCCAATATACTGAGGACACTCACTGGAAGTAGCAGTTCATCATGTTTCAGTTATTTCCAGATGAAAAACACTATAATACATAGCCTCACCCCCACAGTATGTCAGCTTAGAGTTGGGAATAGAGACGATGACACTGCTCTTGTCTTTTTTCCTTCTCCTATGCCAACTTGTGTCCCTCTCTGTCTTTCCCAGTGAACAGAAGTGGGTCTGGTGTTGTGTATTATCTTGTATTGTAGCAACCTGCATCAACCCAGTGTTGTGTGCAGTCCTGTATCAGCCTAACAACCCGTCCCAGCCTCCAAGCCGTTCTCCATTCAGAACACTAACTGGCCTAATTGCAGTACTGGAGCCGCGGTCGTTTGAGTGTCTCAGAAAAGTTAATCGGTTGGACAGAAAGAGTGAACTAATTATGTGGTCAATGTTTTCCCAGCCATGTCCAGTAATTTAACAGCAATTGACCTCCTGCAGCTCGCTGGCCGATGGAAACATGTAAGGTAATCTGCTAACGAGAAAGGCTAACGACTCTGGGGTTGGGATATTCTCTCTCTCTCTCTCTCTCTCTCTTCTCTCTCTCTCTCTCTCTCTCTCCCTCTGTCTCTCTCTCTCTCTCTCTCTCTCTCTCTCTCTCTCTCTCTCTCTTCTCTCTCTCTCTCTCCTCTCTCTCTCTCCTCTCCCTCTCTCTCTCTCTCTCTCTCTCTCTCTCTCTCTCCTCTCTCTCTCTCTCTCTCCCTCTGTCTCTCTCTCTCTCTCTCTCTCTCTCTCTCTCTCTCTCTCTCTCTCTCTCTCTCTCTCTCTCTCTCTCTCTTTCTTTTCTCTCTATCTCTCTCTCGCTCTCTCTCTCTCTCTCTCTCTCCTCCTCTCTCTCTCCTCTCTCTCCTCTCTCTCTCTCTCTCTCTCTCCTCTCTCTCTCTCTCTCTCTCTCTCTCTCTCTGTGTGTGTGTCTCTCAATTCAATTCAATTTAAGGGCTTTATTGGCATGGGAAACATATGTTAACATTGCCAAGCAATAGATGTGGGAGTTTATCAAAATTGGGTTTGTTTTCAAAATCTTTGTGGATCTGTGTAATCTGAGGGAAATATGTGTCTCTAATATGGTCATAGATTTGGCATTAGGTTTGGAAGTGCAGCTCAGTTTCCACCTAATTTTGTGGGCAATGTGCACATAGCCTGTCTTCTCTTGAGAGCCAGGTCAGCCTACAGCGGCCTTTCTCAATAGCAAGGCTATGCTCACTGAGTTTGTACATAGTCAAAGCTTTCCTTAAGTTTGGGTCAGTCACAGTGGTCAGATGTTCTCTCTGTTTAGGGCCAAATAGCATTCTAGTTTGCCTCAGTTTTTTTGTAAATTGCACGGCACAAGTTTTCTCATGATTTGGTTGGGTCTAATTGTATTGCTGTCCTGGGTCTCTGTGGGGTCTGTTCGTGTATGTGAACAGAGCTCCAGGACCAGCTTGCTTAGGGGACTCTTCTCCAGGTTCATCTCTCTGTAGGTGATGGATTTGTTATGGAATGTTTGGGAATCACTTCCTTTTAGGTGGTTGTAGAATTTAACTGCTCTTTTCTGGATTTTGATAATTAGTGGGTTTCGGACTAATTCTGCTCTGCATGCATTATTTGGTGTTACGTTGTACACAGAGGATATTTTTGCAGAATTCTGCATGCAGAATCTCAATTTGATGTTTGTCCCATTTTGTGAATTCTTGGTTGGTGAGCGGACCCCAGACTTCACAACCATGAAGGGCAATGGGTTCTATAACTGATTCAAGTATTTTTTTCCAGATCCTAATTGGTATGTCGAATGTTATGTTCCTTTTGATGGCATAGAAGGCCCTTCTTGCTTCACTCTGTCTCTCTCTCTCTTTCTGTGTCTCTCTCTGTGTGTCTGTCTCTCTCTGTGTCGCTCTCTCTCTCTCTCTCTCCTGTGATTCTCTCTCTCTCTCTCTCTCTCTCTCTCTCTCTCTCTCTCTCTCCCTCTCTCTCTCTCTCTCTCTCTCTCTCTCTCTCTCTCCCTCTCTCTCTCTCTCTCTCTCTCTCTCTCCCTCTCTCTCCCTCTCTCTCTCTCCCTCTCTCTCTCTCTCTCTCTCTCTCTCTCTCTCTCTCTCTCTCTCTCTCTCCCTCTCTCCCTCTCTCTCTCTCTCTCTCTCTCTCCCTCTCTCTCTCTCTCTCTCTCTCTCTCTCTATTTCTCTCTCTCTCTCTCCCTCTCCCTCTCTAGAGTGTTATTAAGACATTCTTAGCCATATTGATATGGACTCAGTGGTTGTTTTGCTGCTGTAGCTGATGACACAGAATACGTTTCTGGCTTTGGGACTAATTGCAATGGCAGAGAGTTGAAGAGACATACTGATGTCCATTTGGAACGAATGGGCGTCAGTTTAATGTTGTGACTGCCAGGTAGCAACTCATATTCAATACCATATTGAAAGTAGTTGCTCTGTCTTTTGTCTCACTTCTGGCTTCCAAGGTCAGTCGACAGACACGAAGAGAACAAGGGGGGAGCGGAGGAAAACAGGATAGAGGGCCTTGGTCTGTCATCCGGTATGTACTGTGGATGTTAATGTAAATGTTTACATTCAGAGCAGAACATGAACAATGCCACAGAGAGCTACAGTATACACAGTATAGGTCTGTACATCCATCTGTAGGCCAGAACATCCCTTGCAGTGTAACATCTCCATCTCCATACGGCACCCAGCGATATTGAGCTGTCATTCCTGCTTAATTCTGAGGGGCTTTAATTTGTTCTGTAGTAATCCACGATAAATCAAACAAAACACACAACCTCTCCCAGTTGGTTTTACGTGAAGTTGCGACCAGTTGGTTCTGCGTGTAGTTGCGACCTGTGTACCTGAGCTGGTGTCCTGATCTGTGTGTGTGTCAATCTTGTGGTTGATATGTCTGCCTCTAGGGCCGTTCTGGCCTCTCCTTGGACCTGTATGAATGGAACGTCAGGATCAACAGGGAAAGCCAAAGTCACCACATTGTTTACATAGCATTTGTTCACATAAAATAAATCATACCTGGCATTAACCTTTCCGTTTTGTCTTTGTGTGTGGTGCCCTGGAAAACACAGTGTTGGACATAGAGCAGTAACTTAGTGTCTTCTGAAGTCGTAAGCAGGCATTTCATCTGTCAGACTTCCCTGAAGTTGTATTAGTTACAAGAGGAGATCTATTTGTTGGCCTGGTCTGTTGTCGATGCTATGATATGCTGTCTTTATCTATGATTTATTGCTATATAGTGAAGAGTAAAAGGATATCTGATCTGAAGGCCACCGTTTTCCCACTGCTCTAACGACTGAGCTCTTCTGACAGAGTTGGAGAGAGGGATAGAGCGCGATTGAGGGGTGTTTGGATGCAGCCCTTGGCTCGTCAATAGAGGGGAACATTCCGTGCGAGAGGATGGCAGGATGGGGGGAGAGATGGGAGGAGGGTGTGGGTGTGTGTCTCTGTCTGTCATGTGGTTAGGTCTTGTGCTCTGGCTCCTGGATCTGTGTGTGTGTTGGGTGGTTTTCCCCTTGGCACACTCTGTGGTGTGGATGGGAGGATGGGAGGAAAGAGGAGTGGAGGGATGGAGGGATGGCTTCTGTGCCCTGGTATGCTCTGTGCTGTGGATGGGAGGAGAGGAGGAGAGGAGTAGATGGATGGGAGGACGGCGCGAAGAAGTGTCTGCCCTGATTGGTGGAAAGGTCTGATACCCTGGCGCTCTATATGCTGTGTGTAGGAGGATGGCAGAGATTGGATAGGAGAGGAGGGGTGGATGGAAGGGAGAGGATGGTTTGGCACAGCTGCCAGTCCCTCTGTGATCCTTGGGCAGACGGGCAGACTGGGAGGCACACCCAGACTCTCACTTAATCTATTCTGGTTGGACTGAACTACACATGCCAGGCCAGCCCTGCTAGGTTTACTGTCTTCCTCCCTGTCACCTCAAAGTCACCCAATATCCATTGGTAATCATTAGATGGGCATGCTAGTAAAGCCTCTGTATGTGAGTGTACCTGTGTCTCTGCCAAGAGGCCTTTTGTGGTGCAAGTGCTTGTGCTCTCACCCCGTAACTTCTGGGTCGCTGGTTCAAGGCTGTTCTCTCTAACTCGCTACACTACAACTGGTCACATATGTCATACCCTTTACATGGTTTATGATGTGTAGCTGTCTACAGTAGCTGGCAGTGTAGTGCAGAAGGGTTAGGAGGGGGTGGGACATGACGTGATGGTAACAGTTTGTGTCAGTGAAGTGGTGCTACACAGGGTATTTGTAACAGTGGTGTGGTGTGGGCTGTATGTGTGCGTGTCTATATTGGTTTGAGTGTACACGCAAATCATGTGTGCCTGTGGGTGCATGTGTGTCTGTGTGTGTTAGCAAGCGTGTGTGTCCCTATTCTGTCGGACCACTGTATGCTTGCTGCTCTCTACCACCCTTTTGTGTGTGTGTGTGTGTGTGTGTGTGTGTGTGTGTGTGTGTGTGTGTGTGTGTGTGTGTGTGTGTGTGTGTGTGTGTGTGTGTGTGTGTGTGTGTGTGTGTGTGTGTGTGTGTGTGTGTGTGTGTGTGTGTGTGTGTGTGTGTGTGTGTCTGTATGTGTTTGCCGGTGTCCTTGCATATATGTGTGAATTGGTCAGTGTGTTTGTCATGAAGCTGGATGCCTATTTCTCCTCCCTCTCCTTCCTCACTGACAATTCATCTCTGATTCAAATTGAGTGTGGAGGCTAATGTCAGGGGTGGTTCCGTGTCAATATCCAATGAGTCTGCTTTATGTCGAACTGATAAATAGTGGTTGACAGCCTAAAGACTGAAAACCGCATGAGATTTGGATTTTCCCCCTTGATCGATTGAACTGCTGGCTAACTTTGGAAGTTAGAATTCGTTTTTATAGTTGGATTGAGCTATTCTTTGGAGAAAGTCCAACCTCTATGTTGATAACCCTGACCGGGACAGGTCCCTGTAGTGTAGAGCAAAGCAGACAGCAGTGTGTTGATAAATGAGTGAGATGGAAAGCGTCAGTCTAACTAATCTCCTTCCTGTTGTTTCTCCGCAGCCTTGTCCAAACTGACATCTTTGAGGAGATGAGTCAAGGTGAAGCTGTTTTCATAAACACACATTCTCTCCAGGACCCTCTATTTGAGAGAGAGAGAGAGCGAGAGAGAGAGAGAGAGAGAGAGAGAGAGAGAGAGAGAGAGAGAGAGAGAGAGAGAGAGAGAGAGAGAGAGAGAGAGAGAGAGGGTTTGTATCTGCAGAGAGATGGAACATTTCACACAGGGAATCTGTAACTCTCTGACGAAGTCTTGATCAATGAAATGATCTGCAGCCCCGGAGTCCACAAAGGCTTGGATCTGGTGCTGAAGGTTGTCCCAGTTGAGGGTTGCTTGTAGTAACAGACAGTGACTGGGTAGCTGGGAGGTTACTGCACAGCTTGTCAGGGTCTCCCCCTGTCCTTGCAAGCCCTGGCGTTTCCCATCAGCTCTGGGCAGGTAGCACTGAGATGGCCGAGACCTCCGCCGTAGAGGCAGCAGCCTTCACACATGCGTCTGTCAAGCTCCTGTGGGCTCAGACGTGTGCGACACAGCTGCATGCTGGAGTGGTGTCAAAGGAGCGCTCTCTCACCCGTTCCCGGATGTGGTTGTCAGCCCTGATTGCCAGCGTTATCAGGGACTCAAGGTCCTCTTTGATGAAGTTAGACAGACCTTGCTGGAAAGCCATAACCAGTGCCTCCGTATTCCACCCACTCTCGGCGGCAAGGGTGTGGAACTCAATGGAGATGTCAGCCCCTTGTCTGACCCCTTGGCAGAGGTTGAACAGTCGGCTGGCTGCTTCTCGTCCTCCGACTGGGTGGTCGAAGACTCGTCGCAGCTCGGTAAAATAGACCACAATGGATCTGGTAGATGGTGGCTGCTGTTCCCACATAGCCGTTGTCCACGCCACGGCCTTGCCCAAGAGTAAAGAGATGATGTAGGCGATCATGGCCCGATTGGTGTGGAACTAGGAGGACTGTAGCTCGAACACCAGAGAACACAGAGTGAGGAACCCCTTGCATCCTCCCGGGTGGTCGCCATACCACTCGGGGACTGGGATCTTGGGTTCCCGGTGCAGGTTCCCTGAATGAACCACGACAACGCCTGTAGCACTCGGCAATGAGACCTGGGCATTGGCTCCTCCCAGGTTGAGGGCGTGCCTTGGTTGGAGGGACTCTGCAAGTGCCGAAGGGTCCCAGAGAGCTGTTCTTGCTGCCGTCCTAACAGTGCTCCTTGGTGGGCTACCATATTCCAGATCTGGGTGATCTCTGCTGGGTCCATGTTGTGGTAGAATCTTGCTGTGATGTGGTGAGGTTGGACCCAGGAGCAGAGAAGAGACCAGACTAGCAATCAGTTGTTAATGATAAACATAAACACTAAGTCTCAAAAACTCACCCCGGAAACGAAGGCACACAGTAGACAATTCAATCTTCTGCAAAGGACCACAGAAAACACACCTCTTTTAACAGGGACACAATCATTAAATAATAAGACACACCTAGTCCAATACAGTCCAATAAAAGTATATTTGGAACAAAGGACTGATCCTCCCAATCCACAAAAGTGGAGACAAATAACTACCGTGGCATATGCGTCAACAGCAACCTTGGAAAAATCCTCTGCATTACCATTAACAACAGACTCATACATTTCCTCAGTGAAAAGAATGTGCTGACCAAATGTCAAATTGGCTTTTTACAAAAATGTTACACCCTAACTGACAAAGAAACAAACCCCCAAAAAGGCTAAGTCTTCTCACGCTTTGTTGATTTCAAGAAAGCTTTTGACTCAATTTGGCATGAGGGTCTGCTATTCAAATTGATGGAAAGTGGTGTTGGGGGAGAAACATACGACATTATCAAATCTATGTACACAAACAACAAGTTTGCAGTTAAAATGGGCAAAAAACACAGACATTTATTTCCACAGGGCCGTAGGGTGAGACAGAGATGCAGCGTAAGCCCCACCCTCTTCAACATATATATCAACGGATGGGCGAGGGCTCTAGAACACTCTGCAGCACCGGCCTCACCCTACTAGAATCTAAAGTCTACTGTTTGCTGATGATCTGGTGCTTCTGTCCCCAACCAAGGAGGGCCTACAAGCAGCACCTAGATCTTCTGCACAGATTATGTTCCAAAAAAAGTCCAGTTACCTGGACCACAAATACAAATTCTATCTAAACACCGTTGCCCAAGAGCACACAAAAAACTATACATACCTTGGCCTAAACATCAGCGCCACAGGTAACTTCCACAAAGCTGTGAACGATCTGAGAGACAAGGCAAGAAGGGCCTTCTGTGCCATCAAAAGGAATATCAAATTTGACATACATACAATTAGGATCTGTAAAATAGAATGCTATTTGTCCCTAAACAGAGAGTACACAGTGGCAGAAAACCTGACCGCTGTGACTGACCCACACTTCTGAATCACAGGGAATCTGTAACTCTCTGACAAAAGCTTTAACTATGTACAGACTCGCAGACCTGGCTCTCAAGAGATGACCATATTAGAGACACATATTTCCCTCAGATTACACAGATCCACAAAGAATTTGAAAACAAACCCAATTTTGAAAAACTCCCATCTCTATTGGGTGAAATACCACAGTGTGCCATCACAGCAGCAAGATGTGGGACCTGTTGTCACAAGAAAAGGGCAACCAGTGAAGAACAAATGACAATAGATATGTTTCCCATGCTAATAAAGCCCTTAAACTGAAATTGAAGAGCGAGAGAGAGAGAGAGAGAGAGAGAGAGAGAGAGAGAGAGAGAGAGAGAGAGAGAGAGAGAGAAAGCAAGCCCTGACCCGAAGACTGTACTGGAGGTCCCAGTGATCTTTCACCCTGAGCTACAACTGAATAGACCCAAGTAAAGACCGAAAACATCGGGAAATCAGCTCCATGTGATTTTAATTTTGGAAATCTGTATATCTGTAAGATGTATTTCAACACATGATATAGAGATATATGTGATTGTAAGCAAGGTTTGAAATCATTATGTTTTAATCAAATGTTGTATTTTGGTTTTTTTTCAGTCTACTTAAACTCAGCAAAAATCCTTTTTCAGGACCCTGTCTTTCGAAGATCATTCGTAAAAATCCAAATAACTTCACAGATCTTCATTGTAAAGGGTTTAAACACTGTTTCCCATGCTTGTTCAATGCACCATATACAATTAATGAACATGAAACTGTGGAACGGTCGTTAAGACACTAACAGCTTACAGACGGTAGGCAATTAAGGTCAAAGTTATGAAAACTTAGAACACTAAAGAGGACTTTCTACTGATTCTGAAAAACACAAAAAAAGATCCCCAGGGTCCCTGCTCATTTGCGTGAACGTGCCTTAAGCATGTTGTAAGGAGGCATGAGGACTGCAGATGTGGCCAGGGCAATAAATTGCAATATCCGTCCTGTGAGACGCCTAAAACAGCGCTACAGGGAAACAGGACAGACAGCTGATTGTCCTCACAGTGGCAGACTATCAAGGAACAAGGTGAGAACCAAATGCAGACACAGGAGGCAGATGGTTGGAGTCTTACAATGTTTGTTAATCCAAAGGGGTAGGAAAGAGAATGGTCGTGGACAGGCAAAAAGGTCCAAACCAGATCAGAGTTCAGGAGGTACAGAGTGGCAGACAGGCTCGTGGTCAAGGTAGTCAAAATGGTCAGGCAGGCGGGTACAAAGTCCAGAAACAGGCAAGGGTCAAAACCGGGAGGACTAGAAAAAGGAGAACGCAAAAAGCAGGAGAACGGGAAAAGCACTGGTTGACTTGGAAACATGCAAGATGAACTGGCACAGAGGATACACAGGGATAAATACACGGGGGAAAACAAGCAACACCTGGAGGGGGTGGAGACAATAACGAGGACAGGTGAAACTGACCAGGGTGCGACAGCAGACTACGTGTAACAACACCTGCACAGGATCTGTACATCCGAACATCACAACTCCGGGACAGACACAGGATGGCAACAACAACTGCCCGAGTTACATCAGGAACGCACAATCCCTCCATCAGTGCTCAGACTGTCTGCAATAGGCTGAGAGAGGCTGGACTGAGAGCTTGTGGACCTGTTGTAAAGCAGGTCCTCACCAGACATCACCGGCAACAACGTCGCTTATGGACACACAGTCGCTGGACCAGACAGGACTGGCAAAAAGTGCTCTTCACTGATGAGTCGCGGTTTTGTCTAACCAGGGATGATGGCTGGATTCGCGTTTATCGTCAAAGGAATTAGCGTTACGCCGAGGCCTGTACTCTGGAGCGGGATTGATTTGGAGGTGGAGGGTCATCATGGTCTGGGGCGGTGTGTCACAGAATTATCAGACTGAGCTAGTTGTAATTGCAGGAAATCTCAACACTGTGCGTTACAGGGAAGACATCCTCCTCCTTCATGTGGTACCCTTCCTGCAGGCTCATCCTGACATGACCCTCCAGCATGACAATGCCACCAGCCATACTGCTTGTTCTCTGCGTGATTTCCTGCAAGACAGGAATGTCAGTGTTCTGCCATGGCCAGCGAAGAGCCCGGATCTCAATCCCATTGAGCACGTCTGGGACCTGTTGGATTGGAGGGTGAGGGCTAGGGCCATTCCCCCCAGAAATGTTTGGGAACTTGCAGGTGCCTTGGTGGAAGAGTGGGGTAACATCTCACAGCAAGAACTAGCAAATCTGGTGCAGTCCATGAGGAGGAGATTCTATGCAGTACTTAATGCAGCTGGTGGCCACACCAGATACTGGCTGTTACTTTTGATTTTGACCCCCCCCTTTGTTCAGTGACACATTATTCCATTTCTCTTAGTCACATGTCTGTGGAACTTGTTCAATTTATGTCTCAGTTGTTGAATCATGTTATGTTAATACAAACATTTACACATGTTAATTAAGTTTGCTGAAAATAAATGGAGTTGACAGTGAGAGGACGTTTCTTTTTTTGCTGAGTTTATAATTATGATCTGGCCCCCTGACGATCCGCTTAAGAAGAAATTGTCCCGCGGCTGAATCTAGTTAATGATCGCTGTCATAGAGGTATCCTAAACTACTCAATATGGCCATCAAACCGTCTTCTCATATGAATGACTAGAGGGTTATAAAAGGGCCAGTGAGGATGCTTAACAAACATGAGACAAAGTTTCTGTTGGATGTGGTCATCTAGCTGTCATTAGGGAGGTCCTTTCTTCCTGTAATAAAAAGAGACTGATCATAGCTGATGGGTAATGACACTCAGCCATGACACATCATGGAATCCAGTAATTTTACTAACAGTGGGGTTCTGTGGTCATAATCACACTGATGATAAACATCTGGCTAAAATACACAGACATGCATGCACGCACGCACAAATACCTCTCCATTTTGCAGGCTTGTCTGAGTTAATGGGGTCTGACACACCTGATTTGTGACAGAAACTAATTTGTTAGAGAAGAGAAGATAATGAGAGAGGGAGGGAGAGATAGTCGTGGAGTTTTCCTTTCACAGCGTCAGATAAAAAGAGCAAGAAAGTCAGACAGAGAAAAAGAGCAATTGTGACAATAGGGAGAGAAAAAGGAATAAGCGAGATAAAGAAAAACTCCTACGCTCTCAGGAAAAGGCAGGTTGTTGATTAGATGATTTTGTCAGCACTACATAAGGGCAGCGTTAATTTGTCATTCGATGTGTAAAGTATTTCTGTAGTGGCAGTTCTGCCCTGTGATCTCGCCTGATGGGCTAGCAGTTTGAGCTGTGTCGCGTTAGCACCCTATAATCACTCACTTGACAGAACACTATTATTGCTTGATAAGATTATTCTCAACTGAGCTCATATTATTGTTCTCCTGCCAAATCAAGGCAGAGCCTGAGGAAACAAAGGTTACTTTTATGTTCACATCAGCAACTTCAATAACAACGTTTAGAAGTTTAAAACCAGAGGCCGGTTAACAGTTTGTTCATGCAGTTAAACTTTTACAATGCGCTGACCGTGATAGCCCACTGAGCTAAAGCCAAAGTATTTTCTCTGGGAGCTAATGAACATTTTCTTAATGTCTCCAACAAGATTAATGTTACTCACCAAATGAGAATATTGTAATGAATGAAGAAATGTCTGTCCTGTTAATCTGCTTCCTCAATAATACAAATCTGGCATTATCAATTTGATATGGTCTGTTTCACTTAAAACCTAAACGACTCCTGTATTACACCATACAGGGATTTCAGTATTTTGTTATTCCATTGACCTTATGATATGAGCAGCTGCCTTACAAGAACAGTATATAACGTAGTGTCTGCAGAGACTGTAATGTAATGAGCATGTGTTGAAATGATAATGTTATGTAATAGAATTAGTACATATCCTGCAGTAGGACTGGTTAGCGTCACTCTGCATGCTGGCTGCTTTCTGTTGATCTGCCTCCTATTCAGGTAACATTACTACCAGTTATGATTAATGAAGGAGCAACACATAATTTACTGAGTCTGGCAGAGAGCAGGAACAGGTATGCTGTGTGTGTGCGTGCACATACTGTACGTATGTGCGCACGTGTGTGTGAGACACACCCTGCAGCCTCCAGTCTAGACGACACAGATGCCCAATGAGAGAGTTCAACAGATCCACTTACAATTAGATGTTATTACAGAAGCTGTGTGTCTCACAAACAAAAGTATGCAGGAAGACAAAAAAACACGCATACTCACACATGTGCACACAGGCGCCCACGTCACACGTACACACACACACACACACACCATTAGACAAGGTCGAGACCTGCACTCAATCAGCTGTAAAATGAAAATGATTTTCTCCTCAATATTTCAGTTAAATGTCTCCGTATGCAGAGCAGTCGGTAACAGACCTGATAGTGTATTTGGTATGAAGGGTGCTCCTCACAGATTGTGGTAGCAAGAGTAAAGGCAAAGACAGTACATGACTCCAGGAAAACATGGCATACTTTCAAATACTGTAGTCCTGCCTAGGATAAGATCAAAATATGTGTACATGTTCTTACAGCTTTCTTATCTCCGTCAATATGTCCAGTCTTTTTGGCTGGCGATGCTGACGAGCCACACCAGGCTTGTGTGTGTTAGAGTAATCCTATAGCAGATGGAGAGGGAGATGGGTCCAAGACAATACTGGCACTCACACCAGAAAGTGACAGTGGAGAGAAAATGAGAGAGAGAAAGAGGGAGAGATGAATGAAGAGGGAGAGAGAGACTGTAAGATTGAAGCCTCATTACAGGGTACAGTAGGCTTAGACACCAGTCTCTCAGGATAGCAGAGAATTCTGTCATAGGCTGTCACATTCTATCATACACGAGCCACAATTATTTCAAATGCATTGTACTGTGTACAAATCTACAATTAGGGGGGTCACGTGATGCAACGAAGTCAGGAAGAAGCGTGACCGAGAACTCTCTAAATGTTTTTAACAAACTTATCCTAAAACTTGATAACTTCACCCATACTGATTACCATACCGTAGCAAAGAGGGGTGATATGGCTACTAGACCAAAAATAGGTAATGGCTAGCTCACATCCAAGTGATCAGAGAAGGCAATGAATCCCTTACAACACAACTTAACTTTAAAATGACTAAGGTCAGTGGCTCTATCTCAGCACAGCTGGCTGAAATCAACAATTCCATCTCAGGTTTGACAGAATCGATCAACATGTTAGGCTCACGAATGGAAGAAGCTGAAGAGCGTATCAGCACTGCTGAGGACATGCTAGATGGCATGGAAACTGTCTTACTGAAACTGCACAAAGACAATGAATACCTGATGGACAAGGTTGACCATTTGGAAAACTACAGTAGGCGATGCAACATCTGGATTATCGGCTTCCGTGAAGGCTTTTAGGGGACGAACCCAGTCGATTTCTCTGCCGCCATATCCCCTCCCTTCTGGGCAAATAATATTTTGCTGAGCCACTGGTCATCGAACAGGCACACAAGTCACTTGGCCCTCGTCCTCTCCCGACCAGAACCCACATCCCTTCCTCTTCCGGTTCCTGAGGTACCAGGACAGAAGGTTCTTTGCACAGCGGTCAAACATTTCAAGGAGAAGGGATCAACATGCTCTGGGATAGCTCCACGAATGTTCCTTAGACGCTGCTTCAACCTGCAATGATGAAAATCATCCATGACGGACAGAGAAGGTTCCTCAAAGCGCCCTAAGGAAGTCGCAACTTTTCTCCATGGACTACAGACAACTAGCGCAGGACATGGTTGACTGGCTAGCTGACCGGGCTAATTTCACTGCTAGCTGGTCTGTATCCCACTAACCTGCCTTAGTACTTTCATAACCGGTAGGACTGCTTTGTTGGATTATACTACAGTTTACTTGCTAAGGACAGATCAATAAGGTAAGATCCCAATATCCATGTAAAATAACTATCTGTTTTCACCAGAGTGTCACTGTTTTTATGTTATTTATGACAGACATTGTCCTCAGAGACATTGCAATTTGCTAGCCCCTTCTGTATGTCTGAGCCATGACGTCTTGTATTCTTCTTTTGCGACCTGTCATTGAATGTGTATTGGGATCAAGACGCCCTTTATAGGTATTGTTTTCTTTTGATTTATATCATATAAGGATGATTGAAGAATTATCTCTACTTTTGTTAACTTGGTGTTCTAGGTCTAGGTTAGGCAAGTTGTTTGACGTAATTCACATGGTATGATGTCAGCTACTTTCCCACGCTTTAAAGGTAGTAGACAGGGCTGTCCACTTTCCCCACTCCTTTTTGTGCTAGCCATTCAACACCTGCTTGAGGCCATAAGAACGCACCAAGACATAAAGGTCTTTCAGGTAGGTCAGATATCTAGGTATTACAGTTGATAATGACTTAAAACTTGTTACGGCTAGATGTTCCACTAGCGAAACACCTCGACAACATCCAGTGAAATTGCAGAGCGGGAAATTCAAATGAAATTATTAGAAATATTAAACTTTCATAAATTCACAATTGCAATACATCAAAATAAAGTTTACCTTCTTGTCAATCCAGCCGCCGTGTCAGATTTCAAAAAGGCTTTACAGCGATTATCTGAGGGCAGCGCCCCATCATACAAATGCATGACAAACATATTTCAACCAGGGAGGTGCGACACGAAAGTCAGAAATAGCGATATAAAAAATGTCTTACCTTTGATGATCTTCTTCTGTTGGCACTCCAAAAGGTCCCAGTTACATCACAAATGGTCCTTTTGTTCGATAATGTCCTTCTTTATATCCATAAAAACTCAGTTTAGCTGGAGTGCTTCAGTCAATAATCCACTCAGTTTCCCTCTGTCAAAATGCATACAAAATGAATCCCAAACGTTACTAATAAACTTTTCCAAACAAGTCAAACAACATTTATAATCAAACCTTAGATATCCTAATATGCAAATAAAGTATCAAATTTAAGACTGGAGAATCGTTATTGTCTTTACCGGAGATAAACAAGAAAGAACGCGCTTTACTCCACGAGCTTGAGACACTACAGACAAAATGGGAGCCACCTAGAAAAACTACAATTTCTGGGTAATTTTCCCAGAAATCAGCCTGAAACTCTTTCTAAAAACTGTTGACATCTAGTGGAAGCCCTAGGAACTGCAATTAGAGAGGACTTGGGCTTATAATTATAGTGCTATCCATTGAAAATAGTGATAAGATGAACATTTATTTGGGTGGGGGGGGTTTGTCCTCTGGGTTTTGCCTGCCATATCAGTTCTGTTATACTCACAGACATTGTAACAGTTTCTATCCAAATCTACCAATTATATGCATATCCTAGCTTCTGGGCCTGAGTAACAGGCAGTTTACTTTGGGCATGCTTTTCATCCGGACGTGAAAATACTGCCCCCTAGCCCAAAGAGGTTATTAAGACATTTGTACAAGTTTAACTACTCTGTCTTGGCTCAGAAGGTGGCGAATGACTTGAATAGATGGATAGATCTGCCTTTCGTTATTTGGGAGAATCATATCTGCCTAAGATTATGTATCTATTTACCCATATCCCTACCCAAGAGTTTCTTTAAGTCCTTTAACCCTTGGCCTACAATTTCCGCAGCCCAGCAAAAATCAGAAATCCTGTTTAAGCTAGCGATTGAGACACAGCATGGGCTGTGTCTCAATCCACTGCATCCACAGATATTTCCCTTCCGCATCTGCAGTGAAAGGTGACAGAGCTAGAGCGATGTTTGTCAGACCATGAGATATCCAGAAAATTGGTATTCTCACGAAAATGTCTGTCCAAAAGGTGTGGCCTACAAACTCTCCGTTTTGGTCTAGGACGACCACAAGCCTCACAAGATTTGTCTGGAGAGTTTAAAAAAGGAATGGAAGTACACTATATTTACAAAAGTATGTGGAAACCCCTTCAAGTTAGTGGATTAGGCTATTTCAGCCACACCTGTTGCTGACAGGTGTGTAAAATCCAGCACAAAATCAAAGCTATGCAACCTCCATAGGAAAACATTGTCAGTAGAATGAGCTTACTGAAGAGCTCAGTGAGTTTCAACATGACACCGTCATAGTTCCAAACTGCCTCTGGAAGCAATGTCAGCACAAGAACTGTTAGTTGGGAGCTTCATGAAATGGTTTTCTATGGCAGCGCATAGAAACACGTTCTTTGGAGTGATCAATCACGCTTCACCATCAGGAAGTCCGATGGACGACTCCGGCTTTAGCGGATGCCAGGAGAACGCTACCTGCCTCAATGCAAAGTGCTAACTGTAAAGTTTGGTGGTGGAGGAATAATGGTCTTTGGCTGTTTCCCGTGGTTCGGACTAGGCCCCTTAGTTCCAGTGAAGGGAAATCCTAATGCTACAGCATACAATAACATTATGGATGATTCTGTGCTTCAAATTTGTGGTAAAAGTTTGGGTCAGGCCCTTTCCTGTTTCAGCATGACATTGCCCCTGTGCACTAACGGGACCCATACATAAATGTTTTGCCGAGGTCGGTGAGGAAGAACTTCACTGTCCTGCACAGAGCCCTGACCTCAACCACATCAAATACCTTTGGGATGAATTGGAACGACGAGTGAGAGCCAGGCCTAATTGCTCAACATGTGTGCCCGACCTCACTGATGCTCTTGTGGCTGAATGGAAGCAATGTTCCAACATCTAGTAGAAAGCCTTCCCAGAAGACTGAAGGCTGTTATAGCAGCAAAGGGGGACCAACTCCATATTACTGCCCATGATTTTGGAATGAGACTTTCGACGAGAAAGTGTCCACATACTTTGGTCGTGTAGTGTATACAGTGCATCCTGAAAGCATTCAAACCCCTTCACATTTTTCCACATTTTGTTATGTTACAGCCTTATTCTGAAATTGTTTAAATAAAACAATTTGCTCATCAATCTACACACAATACTCCATAATGACAAAATGAAAACAGGTTTATAGACATTTTTGCTGATTTATCAAAAATAAAATAAAATACCTTATTTACATAAGCATTCACACCCTTTGCTATGAGACTCAAAATTGAGCTCAGGTGCATCCTGTTTCTATTGATCATCCTTGATATGTTTCTACAACTTGATTGGCATCCACCTGGCCAATACCATTCATACGGTGAACCATGGTGGGGATGTTGTTCAGCGGCAGCTACTGGGAGACTAGTCAGGATCGAGGGAAAGATGAATGGAGAAAAGTACAGAGACATTCTTGATGAAAACCTGCTATAGAGCGATCAGGACCTCAGACTGAGGCGAAGGTTCACCTTCCAACAGGACAACGACCCTAATCACACAGCCAAGTAAACGCAGAAGTGGCTTCAGGACAAGTCTCTGAATGTCCTTGAGTGGCCCAGCCAGAGCCCGGACTTGAACCCGATTGAACATCTCTGGGTAGACCTGAAAATAGCTGTGCAGCGACACTCCCCATCCAACCTGACAGAGCTTGAGAGGATCAACAGAGAAGAATGGGAGAAACTTCCCAAATACAGGTGTGCCAAGCTTGTAGCGTCATACCTAAGAAGAATCAAGGCTGTAATCGCTGCCAAAGGTGCTTCAACAAAGTGCTGAGTAAAGGGTCTGAATACTGAATACTTATGTAAATGAGATATTTCAGTTTATTTTTTCTATTACATTTTCAAGAATTTCTAAAAACCTGTTTTTGCTTTGTCATTATGGGGTACTGTGGGTACATTAATGAGAGAAAAAAAGATTTCCTAAGTTTTAGAATAAGGCTGTAACGTAACAAAATGTGGAAAGGGTGAAGGGGTCTGAATACCTTCCGAATGCAGAGATAGTTTAGTGCCTACAATAAGGGGATAAATACATGTCAAAAAGACAATCCGTTGTTCCATGTAGTGAATCTGTTATTCAATGCATTTCTATTGACTTCTAAGAGAAATGCCAAATTCAAAATCAAATAGCTCAATCAATCAAATGTATTTATTAAGCCCTTTTTACATCAGCCAATGTCACAAAGTGCTGTACAGAAACCCAGCCTAAAACCCCAAACAGCAAGCAATGCGGATGTAGAAGCACGGTGGCTCTCAAAAACTCCCTAGAAAGGCCAGAACCTAGGAAGAAAGTCCTCTTCTGGCTGTGCCGGATGGAGATTATAACAGAACATGGCCAAGATGTTTAAACGTTCATAGATGTCCATCAGGGTCAGATAATAATAATCAGCGGTTGTAGAGGGTGCAACAGGTCAGTTGGCTTTTCATAGCCGATCATTCAGAGTTAGAGACAGCAGGTGCAGTAGAACGAGAGTCCAACAGCAGGTCTGGGACAAGGTAGCCCGTCCAGTGAACAGGTCAGGGTTCCATAACCGCAGGCAGAGCAATTGAAACTGGAGCAGCAGCATGACCAGGTGGACTGGGGACAGCAAGGAGTCATCAAGCCAGGTAGTCCTGAGGCATGGGCCTAGGGCTCAGGTCCTCCGAGAGAAGAGAGAGAGAGAAAGAGAGAGAGAGGAAAAGAGAGAGAGAATTTGAGGGATCATACTTAAATTCACACAGGACACCGGATAAGATAGGAGAGATCATGAACACAGAACGCATCTACATAAGATAGAGATCATGAACACAGAACGCATCTACATATATAACAGACTGACCCTAGCCCCCAGACACCAACTATTGCAGCATAAATACTGGAGGCTGAGACAGGAGGGGTCTGGAGACACTATGGCCCTGCCCGATACCCCCGGACAGGGCCAAACAGGCAGGATATAACCCCACCCACTTTGCCAAAGCACAACCCCCACATCACTAGAGCGATATCTTCAACCACCAACCTACTACCCTGAGACAAGGTTGAGTAAAGCCCACAAAGATCACCCCTATGTCAAGAACCCGAGGGGGTGCCAACCTGGACAGGAAGATCACGTCAGTGACTCAACCCACTCAAGTGACGCAACCCTCCTAGGGATGGTCTGGAAGAGCACCTTTAAGCCAGTGACTCAGCCCCCGTAATAGGGTTAGAGGCAGAGAATCCCAGTGGAGAGAGGGGAACCAGCCAACCACCAACCTACTACCCTGAGACAAGGTTGAGTAAAGCCCACAAAGATCACCCCTATGTCAAGAACCCGAGGGGGTGCCAACCTGGACAGGAAGATCACGTCAGTGACTCAACCCACTCAAGTGACGCAACCCTCCTAGGGATGGTCTGGAAGAGCACCTTTAAGCCAGTGACTCAGCCCCCGTAATAGGGTTAGAGGCAGAGAATCCCAGTGGAGAGAGGGGAACCGGCCAGGCAGGGGCGGTTCGTCGCTCCGGTGCCTTTCCGTTCACCTTCACACCCCTGGGCCAGACTACACTCAATCATAAAGACTTATAGACTTAAAGGCTGTGACCAAGTCTGTGTCTCTCACATGGGTAGGCAGACCATTCCATAAAAAATGTGCACTATAGGAGAAAGCCCTGTTTGCTTAGAAATTCTATTGACAGTAAGGAGGCCTGCGTCTTGTGACCATAGCATACGTGTAGGTATGTACGACAGGACCAAATCGGAAAGATAGGTAAGAGCAAGCCCATGTAATGCTTAGGTTAGCAGTAAAACCTTGAAATCAGCCCTTGCCTTAACAGGAAGCCAGTGTAGAGAGGCTAGCACTGGAGTAATATGATCACATTTTTTGGTTCTAGTCAAGATTCTAGCAGCCGTATTTAGCACTAATGGAAGTTTATTTAGTGCTTTATCCAGGTGGCCAGAAAGTAGAGCATTGCAGTAGTCTAATCTAGAAGTGACAAAAGCATGGATACATTTTTCTGCATAATTTTTGGACAGAAAGTTTCTGATATTCTTGATATGTTAGTCAAAAGAGAGATCAGGGTCCAGAGTAACACCAAGGTCCTTCACAGTTTTATTTTAGATGACTGTACAACCATCACGATTAATTGTCACATCCAACAGAAGATCTCTTTGTTTCTTGGGACCTAGAACTAGCATCGCTGTTCTGTCCGAGTTTAAAAGTAAAAAAATTGCCGCCATCCACTTCCTTATGTCTGAAACGCAGGCTTCCAGGGAGGGCAATTTTGGGGCTTCACTATGATTCATCAAAATGTACAGCTGTGTATCGTCCGCATAGCCGTGAAAGTTAACATTATGTTTCTGAATGACATCACCAAGAGGTAAAATATTTAGTGAAAACAATAGTGGTCCTAAAACAGAACCTTGAGGAACACCGACATTTACAATTGATTTGTCGGAAGACAAGCCATCCACAGAGACAAACTGCTATCTTTCCGACAGATAAGATCTAAACCAGGCCAGAACTTGTCTATGTAGACCAATATGGGTTTCCAATCTCTCCAAAAGAATGTGGTGATCGATGGTATCAAAGCAGCACTATGATTAAAAGGTAATTTACCACCTTCACGACTGCAGTCTCAGTGCTATGATGGGGTCTAAATCCAGACTGATGTGTTTCGTATACATAGTTTGTCTTCAGGAAGGTCCTGAGTTGCTACGCAACAGCTTTTCCAAAATAATTGGAGAGGAATGGGAGATTCGATATTGGCCGATAGTTTTTTATATTTTCTGGGTCATGGTTTGGCTTTTTCAAGAGAGGCTTTATTACTGCCACTTTTAGTGAGTTTGGTACACGTCCGGTGGATAGAGAGACGTTTATTATGTTCAACATAGAAGGGCCAAGCACAGGAAGCAGCTCCTTCAGTAGTTTAGTTGTAATAGGGTCTAGTATGCAGCTTAGAGGTCAGGTTTAGAGGCCAACGTTTTGAGGCCAAGACTATTTTCATCAACGTGTCATGACATATGGTAATAAAAAACTTGAGTGTCTCCCTTGATCCTAGGTTCTGGCAGTGTTGTGCAGTCAGGACAACTGAGCTTTGGAAAAATACGTGGATTTAAGGAGGAGTCCGTAATTTGCTTTCTAATTATCTTTTTGTCATAGAAGTTCATGAATTTATCACTATTGACGTGAAATCCATCCTCTCTTGGGGAATGCTGTTTTTTAGTTAGCTTTGCGACAGTATCAAAAATACATTTTGGATTGTTCTTATTCTCCTCAATTAAGTTGGAAAAATAGCATGATCGAGCAGCAGTGAGGGATCTTCGATACTGCACGGTACTGTCTAAATTATCCTGGGTATGACCTTCTTAAAACAATTCCATGTGTTAGTTTTGAAACCCCCGTTTATAAATAAACAAGCAATCCTTGTACCATCAATTTAGCAAGATCTTGGCATGAAATTCTTAAGTTATTTGGTCTGAAAGGAGACTTGCCACCTTAAACACCCCTGTAGCAAAACAGACTCCTGCCAATGATCTTGAATAAGAACCTTTTTCAACATTGGCATGAGAAGGGAATAACACATTTAGAACATTGTCATGAAGATGGAGTCATTTGAGCAACTGAAAGAGAAATACCTGGTATCCAATAAGCATTTATTGTGTTATTTACAGATAGGAAGGTTCATCGGAAGCACTCCTGGAGATAATAGGATCTTACCAAATCTATCAAGTATTTCCGGTGCTGGCCTTGTGCTGTCTGGCTGTTACCCACTCCCCTGTACCCGGACCCTAACCCCCCCCCCCCCCCCCCGCCCGTACCCCCAGACCAACTGCTGCTGTGGAACTGAAATAATGATTTGAATGAACTGAGAAACTTATCCTTATTTCAGATTTGTGTTTTCTCTTTAAAAACGAAACATAGTATGGCATATGAACAACTACTCCATGCTAACCATAACTCATTAAGACTGATATCCAGAGTGTACTCATTGCTAATTCAACAATGCCCAAAATCAGTTGTACATAAGTCAAGAGAGATGGGAATACGATTTGAATAATACAATTGATGAGGCGCTATGGTCAAACCTATGTCAAGATAGTGTGTCAGCGACCATCAACTATAGATACAGACTTATACATTACAACTCCCTCCACCAACTCTATCTGACACCTCAGAGGATACAAAGATAAAACTCTGAAATATCACAAATGTCTTTTAGGTGTGCAACAGAAGGTACTTTGTTGCATTCCACTTGGCAGTGTATAAATTACACGCCTTTTTGCATGATGTTTGTGATACCCTGGCTTTAATTATGGAGGTGTCTTTCCCACTTGACCCTGAAATATGCCTTCTGGGTAACTTTACAAATGTGAATCTAAGGAACAATTACAATATCAAATAAAAGAAATAGACCTCGCCACTGCGGGGAGGCCGGATTCCCCTCTCAACTAAAAGATGTGTCTCTGAAATGAGTAAGTGCATTCCTATGGAAAAGATTACTTATGCTTTATGATAATAAATTCAACCATTTTGTGAAAATATGGCAACCCTTCCTGGACTATATGAAAACACTTCCATTGGGGTTGGTAGATATGGGCTTGTAGATTGATGTAAATTCTGGTAGATATTGTCTCTCAGTAATGTATTGTTTTGTGTAGGTTATTTTTGTCTTTGGAGAGGGGTGGGGAGGGTAGAGTTGAGCATTAACACTGACACGATCACCAGTTGTATGGTGTTTTCTCCGACACATTGGTGTGGGTGGCTCCCGGGTTAAGCGAGCAGTGTGTCAAGAAGCAGCGCAGCTTGGCCGGGTCGTGTTTTGGAGGATTCATGGCTCTCGACCTTTGCCTCTCCCGAGTCCGTACGGTAGTTGCAGAGATGGGACAAGACTGTAACTACCAATTGGAAATCACGAAATTGGGGGTAAAAAGTACAAAATAAAATAGTAAGATATGTGGATGTTCTCGAGTCTCATCATTCCACTCCACTTCTACCATGTAAAGTTCTTCATGACACTTTCACACGCTATAATAAGCAGCACACACATGGAGCTGTGGTGATAAAGCTCCTCGAGACGAAACCTCAACACCATCAAGACGACCAAATGTTGTTTCCCTCCTTCTAATTGCCAGTTCTGATGGTTGGCCTCCTTGTTAAGCCGTTTAGCTGCTGTGTGTGTATGTGTGTTCTGCTCTCAAATCAGCAGGCAGAAATGTTTTCTCTCTCTGCAGTTTTCTACGTTGGGGTCCTCTACGCTACAGTACCGCCCTGCCTCACTCGCTCTTCCTTACCCTCTCTCTCTTCCTCTTTCCATCTCTCTCTTCTTCTCCCTGTCTCTCTCTGTTTATCTCTCTCTCCCTACGATCAGATCAGGAGGCTGACAGGATATATCAGCCAGGTCAGGTATAGAGAGTAGGAATGGTGTAAGAATGTCCCTATGGGGTTTCTGGGCTCCGGACCAATCCTGTCACAGAGAATCCCGATCTTAAACCCAGAGCCGAGACTGAGACAAACTCAGACAGCAACCGACCCTGCCTCTCCTTCTGGCTGCTCCTAATACCACTAATACTGTTTATAACTAATGCCGTCCAACTTTGTGCTCCTATTACAACCAGTGGTCAAGATGAGCCGGTGCTGACCAGTATGAAGAACAACTGGAACCTTTAATGTTTTACTGCTTAACTTCTATTACCTCACATCTTACAGATACAGTATCACATTTCAAATTCAAACTCCAGTACAGTAAAATGACCAAAATTACAATTACTGTGCTCTACAGAGATTTTATTAAACTAGTATTCTAATTCATAATTCCATGTTGGCCACACAGCTAAAGTGGAGAAACTCCATCTACAACATGTGGCAATAGGCAGTAGCAAAAATGAGTGGCGTTGGCTATGGGACATAATAATTGTAAGTGTGTTGAGCATCTACCCAACCTAATGGGTATAGTTCCCCAGCCTGCCTAGAAGCCTGTCCAGTGATCTAAAGTATGTTTCTAAAGAATGTGCCACTGGTGGCCACAGAGAGGAAGAGGGCACCAAAACAGTCGTAAACATGGTAGTATATATTTTTGTGTATGTATAGGCATTACATACAGTACTTTTGTATATATTGTGTAACAATCTGCCTGCAGCTTCCAAACTGATATTAAGCCACATCTGTTTTGTCCGTTAGGAGCTGCAGCGCAGCACGTCAGGCCACATCAGCACTTATATTCGCCTCTCTGAATCAATATTCCTCTCATAGCTACCGCCTTGTTCTATTGGAGGGGGTTCAGGAATGGACTGACACTCATTGAAATGAAAAACAGTTTTATTTTACTGTAATACAGGGGAAAGCCAAGCAAAGGAACGATAGCTCGTTCTCTTTCCAGTCCAACTACAATAGAAAACAGATTAATTACAGTTAGCAGTAGTTTCACAGAGTTGTAAAGACTAAAACACAGTGAGTGAGCCGGAAGATCAGTCAAATCCCTTATACTAAAGGTCACTTAGGAAACACATACATCTATATGTGTTTTCTTTCATGATAAATCTTATGCTTAAACTATCTGACAACATTCAATATTACTTAATTATTTTTTATTTTTTACAGAAAAAAACATTGTTCCTTCCCTGTTTGTATAATTAGATTACAAGCTAATCAATGTATTTGACTTTGTTAAATCCACATTACCATGATTCGATTTTGTTGCAACATAAATTGCTGTCAACCTATTATGATACATTTGATTAAATAACACATTATTTAAAGTACATTTAAAATGTTGCAATACAATGTAAAGTATGAGATACAATAAAATATGTTGAAAAATAATGAAGCATTATTTCACCATTTATAATTGACATTGGTAGAGTAGTCCATATTGAACTCAATTGTAAATGTACATAAACCCTGTACACAAAAAAATGTTGACAACTGTCACACCCTGACCATAGTTTGCCTTGTATGTTTCTATGTTTTGTTTGGTCAGGGTGTGATCTGAGTGGGCATTCTATGTTGGATGTCTAGTTTGTCTGTTTCTGTGTTTGGGCCTGATATGGTTCTCAATCAGAGGCAGGTGTTAGTCATTGTCTCTGATTGGGGACCATATTTAGGTAGCCTGTTTTGTGTTGGGTTTTGTGGGTGGTTGTTTCCGTGTCTGTGTTTGTTTCACCACACAGGACTGTTTCGGTTTTCACATTTATTGTTTTGTATATTTTTTGTGTTTTTACCGGTATTCGTCTTGATTAAAGATGTTTAACCCTAACCACGCTGCGTTTTGGTCCGCTTCTCCTTCCCAGGAAGAAAACCGTTACAACAACTACTGTTCACTGAAATTCATAGAAATTTGTTCTATTATGGCTATGTATAATATGTGAGTTAGAGAGATATGTAGAGGGTAATTTATGATAAGGGGACATGTCTTAAACCTGTAATAAATACTCACGTCACACACTATTAATACCTTGCCCAGAGCCAACCACTGAATTTATAGACATCCTGAGAGTTATAAATGAAATACTCACAGGAGGGGAAATTTCTCCAAATTGTTATGCTATTGAACCAATAATTTCTAGGCTAAGATCAACATGCAACCATTTCAAAGATATTACTGAGTTACAGGTCATATAGGGAAATCAGTCAATTTCAATAAATGTATGGATTTCACATGACTGGGAATACAGATTTGCATCTGTTGGTCACAGATATCTTTAGAGGAAAAGTAGTGGCGTGGATCAGAAAACCAGTCAGTATCTGGTGTGACCAACATTTTCCTCATGCAGCGTGACACAGGGATGGCGGCGGATTAATGGTACGACAATGGGCCTCAGGATCTCGTCATGGTATCTCTGTGCATTCAAATTTCCATCGATAAAATGCAATTGTGTTCACTGTCCGTAGCTTATGCCTGTTCATACCATAACCCCAACGCCACCATGGGGCACTCTGTTCACAACGTTGACACCAGCGTGCCAGTGACCATCGACAGTGAGCATTTGTCCACTGAAATTAGTTATGACGCCGAACTGCTTTCAGGTCAAGACCTTGGTGAGCACACAGATGAGCTTCCCTGAGACGGTTTCCGACAGTTTGTGCAGAAATTATTCAGTTGTGCAATCCCACATTTTCATCAGCTGTCCAGGTGGCTGGTTTCAGACCATCCCTCAGGTGAAGAAGCCGGATGTGGAGGTTCTGGGCTGGCGTCGTTACATGTTGTGAGGCCGGTTGGACGTACTACCAAATTCGCTAAAATTACATTGGAGTTGGCTTATGGTAGAGAAATGAACATATTTTTGAGTATATGGAAAACATCTGTGATCTTCACATTTTTGTTCAGTATAATATCAGCCCATTCTATTATGGAATACACCAGGAGCTACCGTCCACTAGGGGCAATGTCAGCGCCTATTAACATCTAAACTCAGCAAAAAAAGAAACGTCCTCTCACTGTCAACTGCATTTATTTTCAGCAAACTTAACATTATATTTGCATGAATATAACAAGATTCAACAACTGAGACATAAACTGAACAAGTTCCACAGATATGTAACTAACAGAAATGGAATGATGTGTCCCTGAACAAAGGGGGGTCAAAATCAAAAGTAACAGTCAGTATCTGGTGTGGCCACCAGCTGTATTAAGTACTGCAGTGCATCTCCTCCTCATGGACTGCACCAGATTTGCCAGGTCTTGCTGTGAGATGTTACCCCATTTTTCCACCAAGGCACCTGCAAGTTCCTGGACATTTCTGGGGGGAATACCCCTAGTCCTCACCCTCCGATCCAACAGGTCCCAGACGTGCTCAATGGGATTGAGATCTGTGCTCTTCGCTGGCCATGACAGAACACTGACATTCCTGTCTTGCAGGAAATCCCACACAGAACGAGCAGTATGGCTGGTGGCATTGTCATGCTGGAGGGTAATGTCAGGATGAGCCTGCAGGAAGGGTACCACATGAGGGAAGAGGGTGTCTTCCCTGTAACGCACAGCATTGAGATTGCCTGCAATGACAACAAGCTCAGTCCGATGATGCTGTGACACACCGCCCCAGACCATGACGGACCCTCCACTTCCAAATCGATCCCGCTCCAGAGTACAGACTTTGTGTAACCCCCATCCTTCGACGATAAACGCGAATCCGACCAGCACCCCTGGTGAGACAAAACCGCGACTCGTCAGAGAAGAGCACTTTTTGCCAGTCCTGTCTGGTCTAGCGACGGTGTGTTTGTGACCATAGGCGATGTTGTTGCTGGTGATGTCTGGTGAGGACCTTCCTTACCACAGGCCTACAAAATCTCAGTCCAGCCTCTCTCAGCCTATTGCGGACAGTCTGAGCACTGATGGAGGGATTGTGCGTTCCTGGTGTAACTCGAGCAGTTATTGTTGCCATCCTGTACCTGTCCCGCAGGTGTGATGTTCGGATGTACCAATCCTGTGCAAGTGTTGTTACACGTGGTCTGCCACTACGAGGACGATCAGCTGTCCGTCCTGCCACCCTGTAGCGCTGTCTTAGGCGTCTCACAATGCGGACATTGCAATTTATTGCCCTGGCCACATCTGCAGTCCTCATGCTTCCTTGCAGCATGCCTAAGGCACGTTCACGAAAATGAGTAGGGACCCTGGGCATTCTTCTTTTGGTGTTTTTCAGAGTTAGTAGAAAGGCCTCTTTAGTGTCCTAAGTTTTCATAACTGTGACCTTAATTGTCTACCTTCTGTAAGCTGTTAGTGCCTTAACGACCTTCCACAGGTGCATGTTCATTAATTGTTTACGGTTTATTAATTGTTTAGTGGTTCATTGAACAAGCATGGGAAACAGTGTTTAAACTCTTTACAATGAAGATCTGTGAAGTTATTTGGGTTTTTATGAATTATCTTTGAAAGACAGGTTCCTGAAAAAGGGACCTTTCTTTTGTTGCTGAGTTTAGTAGGTTTTAAGCCACAGACTCCGGCCCCGAGGGTCCTGTTCATTCCCAGTACTAGGCACTCGTTTTTTTTGTTTTAAGCCTTTCCCAAACCTTAACCATTCAGAATTAATACCTAAACTTAAGTTTTAGTGTAATTTTTACAGAGTTTGACTGGCAGCTAAGATACAGCACCACATAGCGTAATTAAAATGTCAAGACATGGCGTAATTCTGTGACAGCTATGATATGGCACCACATGGCGTAATTTAAACATTAAGCTGTGGTGTAATTCTGTTGCTGCAGTAAGGCCATGGTTTGGTGTTTTATTTGGAGATTGGGTTGTGTAATATTGTATTGACGAATGCTGACTCTGAAACAGTGATTCGGTCTTTCTCTTCTCCCCCTCTACCTCTCTCTCTCCCTCCACCCTGCAGCTATCCTGGGCTGGGTTCTCGGGGTGTGTGACGTCACAGCAGGCAGCGGTAGGGGCAGTCCTGTCACTGTGGATCAGTGTGTCAGGGGCCTCAGCAAGCAGGACATGCTACACCACGTCACACCACGACAACAAAGCCTCACTAACTCATGGTTTTCCGATCTTGTTTATCCTGGGAACCCAAGTGGGTGCATAAAGGGCTAGACTCAAAGGCCCATGCAGCACTACCTGATTCAACTCATCAACTAAGGCTTTAAGAGTAATCACATGTGTTAGTTATAGCCAGAAGAAGGAAACCCTACTCTAATTTTTTACTTGAGTTTATCGGAAACATTATGACTTAAGAATATGAAAAGCAATATATTTATTATAATTTGAGTGTATTTATAAATATATAAATATGTTTTACTTAAATTTGTAATCGGTCAAGTCTGAGAATGGAGCTGTGTGTTTTGCTGGGGCCGATGCTTGGAGAGGGAATGCTGCAGGACTGCTAGGGCTAATGTCTGGAGAAGGAATGCTGCAGGACTGCTGAGGCTAATGCTTGGAGAAGGAATGCTGCAGGATTGCTAGGGCTAATGCTTGGAGAAGGAATGCTGCAAGATTGCTAGGGCTAATGCTTGGAGAAGGAATTCTGCAGGACTGCTAGGGCTAATGCTTGGAGAAGGAATGCTGCAGGACTGCTAGGGCTAATGCTTGGAGAAGGAATGCTGCAGGACTACTAGGGCTAATGCTTGGAGAAGGAATGCTGCAGGACTCCTGGGGCTAATACTTGGAGAAGGAATGCTGCAGGACTCCTGGGGCTAATGCTTGGAGAAGGAATGCTGCAGGAGTCCTGGGGCTAATGCTTGGAGAAGGAATGCTGCAGGAGTCCTGGGGCTAATGCTTGGAGAAGGAATGCTGCAGGACTCCTGGGGCTAATGCTTGGAGAAGGAATAATGCAGGACTACTAGGTATCATGCTTGGAGAAGGAATGCTGCAGGACTCCTGGGGCTAATGCTTGGAGAAGGAATAATGCAGGAGTCCTGGGGCTAATGCTTGGAGAGGGAATGCTGCTGCTTTCTACTGCTGATCATCTGTTGGGAAATTGACCTCTTGTGAACTTGAGCGTCTCTTTGCCAATCGATTTAGCTCTGTAGGACCCTGCAGAAAACGAGAGCCCCCGCTCCAGCCAGTCTCCGTTCAGTAGAGCGAGTGAGAGAGTAAGACAGAGAGAGCGCAGACTCCTCCTCATTCTTCGGTGTCAAAGTTGACATCAGCCCCGGAGCCGAGTTGAACGCGAGCCTCTTGTCTGAACTGGAGAGCGAGCTCACATCATTCAGTGGCGCATGCTTTACGGAGTTATGTACCTCGCGCTGTCTTGCCCTCTGAACTGCCTGCCGTCATGGATTGCAAACCGCGCGCGAAACCACTACTACTTTGTATTTTTCTGTTCATCTTGTCGTTTATTTGCCCAGCACTTCTGATCATCCACCCGTCCAATGAAGGTAAGAGTGAGAGAGAGAGGGTCTGACATAAAAAGAGAAAGAGTGAAGATCCATGTTAGAGAGGGGAGATAGGTTATGCGTTCGCTCCCAGAGAGAGAGAGAGCGTGGTAGGCTGCAGCGGCTTGTGTTGCAGTCTGGACCCAAGACATTTAAGGTTGTTCTAACAGCACTGATGCTGTGGATGGACGGGACAGCCAGGACATGTCATGATAGACCATTCGATAATGTCCAAAAATTGTCATGGCGGAATTTTGGCATATTTTTAAATGATCGTGTAATTATTTTAACCCAGTCTGTGTTTTGATCCAAGATGGATGTAATGCAATAGAAGGATTGATGCACGGACTCCGTGTGGCGTTTTAAACTCTCATTAAGAGCTTTGGCCCGCAGGTAAATCGATGGAAACTGGTATTGGATGGGGGATCACGATAATCAGCTTTAGGTATTTAACAGTGGGGTGTCCGTGCATATATTGGTTGGAATTAACGATTGGTATTCCATCATTATTCTCTAAATAATTATAATAATACATTTTGAAACGTGGATGCGGAAGTGTTCATTAATATGTTTGGTATTATAACTCACAGATCCCCATGTAGGCTATTGTCCCAAGACAACAACACCGAGTAGAAGCAGGCAGTTCAAGCGCTGTAGTGCACACTAAAGAACCAGAGGCAGGCAGTGAACCTGCGCTCCTCTTAACCCAAGCGGATCACACATTAGCCTAAATAGATGTGTATTTAGAAAATGCAGCCTATTCACATGAATTAGTATTCATTCACACGGATAGTTTATTGGATTATATAAATATGCCCCACTTTGTGGAGACGTACTCGAAGGAACACGCACACTCTCCTGATTGATATCCCATAGCGCGCTGTACGCAAGGACTCTTCCACTCGACATTTCCATCGCTTAACTAATCCATTTGCTACTTTTCCTTGAATAGGCCGCTCTCGACGGGTTGTTTATTATCGCGCCGCCGACGCATGCACTCTCAATGGGTTGTTTATTTTCGCGCCGCACACACGCATGCACACACTTGGTCCAGTTATGAAATGATTGGCCTATAGTTTCAAATGGCAAAGCTCCTCAGGTAATTGCACATTGAGAAATTCCTGTAGCCTACTTGTACGGTCAATAGTGAGACAAAGCCAAATACTAATCAAGAGTGAGCTCAGTAAAATGAAGCTATTTATTGTCATGCTATTATTGACTTGTTTTTACATGGTAATAGGCTTCGCATTAGTTATAGGCATTATAATTCAAATTTGAGAACATGCTATAGAATATATTTTCCCTGATGAATTGTAACATAATTGAACTGTAAACATATAGGCCTATAAACAATTTAAGTGAATAAATAGCCTAAGACCTTGAAGGCACACAACTGAAAACATGCGATCGACTAGACAGCATTTCCCCATAGGCCTATTCTTTGTTGCAACAGGGTGGACATATCGTCTACAGCACAAAGCCTATACCATAGGCGACTACATTATCACTTTTGTGTTTTTCTTGTAGGAAAGGACAACGCTTGAATATAAAAACAATGGCCTGAGAATATGGTATCAAAATGAACAACGAATAACGCTCAAAGGTCAGACAGATTAGGCCTATGGGCCAGCGCGAGAGGTCAAAGTTAAGGCCACATAACACAACTTTGTCTTTGGGCAATACAAATGCCTAGATTTCAATCCACATCATGCTCTTTAAGCTGATCAATGTATTGTAACGGGAAGGATTTAGTATTGCTACAAACCAGTCATTTCTCCTTGCATGTAAGCTGCTGGGTAGAGGCGCGTATCGTATCGCCTTGTCTCATCTTTAGACCTATATTGTAGTCTAACTCATAGGCTATATAAACGGTTAATAAACCAAGCTTGGAGATTATGAAGTTACATTTTGTTTTTCGATTTGATATAGGCCTAATTATGTTTATGGGTCTCTGGGCAGCATGGGTCTCTGGGCAGCATGGGTCTCTGGGCAGCATGTTGGGATTGGCCGGACACAATTTATGTGTTTTGTTTTTTAGAAACGTCTGACATTTTGAGGGGATTATTTCAGCTTTAATTTTTTTGATTCTACAGCACATGCTTTTTGGCTGCTTTTACTGTTTGACACTTGTATTCACCTCACTACTTCCAGCAGCCCACACAGCTCGATCTCGGCAGGCCAGACATCGACATACACAGTATAGTCAAGTCAAATATAGGCCTAGTCGTTCTATTTTTGTTAGCCTAATTATTGTTTAGGGCTATGTAGGCTATGCACTTATTTATTGGTCATGAAGTTATTATTATCTCCTGTGGTGGTAGAATAATCTAATAACGATGGGCTATATATCCGTTGTTAATTGCCCATTATTTTCGTAGCCTGTAGCTTATTGTTTATAAAAGTCTGCTTTCGTGCAATGTATGGCCACCCGAAACACCCGGTCTGTCTACCAGAGAGTGTCAGTATCGAGCCGTTCTCACCGTGAAGCCTCACACGCTCTAGCCTATCTGTAATAATAGAAGTATCAAAAATACTTCTATCAGAAGCAGAAAATGAACACTCTGCGGGGGAAGAGGGAAGAGAGGAATCGTCTCCCTGTTTGATGCTGTTTTTGTGCTCGAGGCACCGTGTCATCGGGGCCCGGTTAAGTCAGAACCCCATCCCTTCCTATACAGGCTACACTGCATAAGTCCCTTTCATAAAGAAAACTTTTAGCACAAAGCCACATTTTCTCCGTTAATTTTAAAATTCAAAGAACATGGGCCATGGATATCTGGTGTATTTCCTTTTATGAGCGCAGAACAAAAAATGGCGCCTTGGCTATATAAAAGTATCTTATTTGATATGCCTATATAGCTTTTCCCGCAAAATTTAGGTTAAGCTTATAGGCTATGCATCTACAATTGACCCTACGTCGTCCGGGTTAGGGTTTGGCCGGTATAGGCCGTCATTGTAAATAAGAATTTGTTCTTAACTGACTTGCCTAGTTAAATAAAATAACGTCCTATTGGAAATATTCACTGCATTTTGTTGCCAAATATCATATCTATCATTTCAGAGCATACAAAGTCGTAAATCGACATTAGTAATACAGTCCAACCACTGTTCAATCCGTAACGCCCTATTTTGGGGCTTAGCGGAACCACGACTCGCATGGCTCATTGGGCTGCATTATATAAAACCCATACCCTAAAATAATAGACTGTGATATAGGATAGCTTTAGGACAACCTGACCGTGCGTGTGTGTGTGTGTGTGTTTTGTGAATGTCCAGAACAATCTGTGAAGCAGGTGATATAGTCCTGTTGCAAGGCGGGGGAAAATATGGACGTTTTAGAAATGTAAAACTTAACTATTACATGACTACTAGGATTATGTCACCTTTTTATGCTTCCTCTCAAAATGTAGAGGTTCATTAGGTTAATTATATTAACGATAATTACACAATAATATCAGGCTATTCATCATTATCATTAATTATAGGCCTAATGATCATGATGATGACAATACTCTTAATAATTAGCCAACATATATATATATATATTTTTTGCAAACTTCTAGCTACTCTTGTGTTTATTTGATGAAAGAATAAATCTTTCAACAACTTCGGCAAGGTACAGTTTCAACATCACGCACAGGCTTCGCCTTACGCATGATCAGCATTTTAATGTTAAAATAGATTTTAGGGATCTGATGTTTCCCCACCAGGCCTTCAACTTTATAAATGTTAATTTATTTATTTACTTATGCCTATATTGTTTTTATTGTTTTCGTTTGAATTATCTTATGCCTATTGCAACACTAGACACGTTTAGAAAAGTTGTTCTCAGTACTTCGATGAAATATTTTTCCCCACATCATTATACCGCCCATTATTATTGTTTTATCTGAGGCTGTTTCATCAGGTCCTCGTGAGATCTTCAAAACCCATTGCACTTAAAACCAATTTGAACTGACATAAGAAAAATATATTGCTTTTGCAGATAAATATATTGTTCAAGTTTTAGCAGGATATTGTACTATTTTAAAAGCCATATGAATGCTAGATTGGTAGTGTGCTAGGGCAGAGGCCTACTGCGAGGTCAGACAATTCGGTCATGGACCAAAACATGGTGACGCAATTTTTTCCACCTTCCACATAAGGTAATGGTAGTTTTTCTTTAAAAAAACAAAAATAAAATCTATCAAAATAAAGAACAACGAATTGTGAAATACCCCTTAACTTGGGCCTGCCTATATAGACCCATAATTCAAATTGAATTATTGGCAGTTCAGAGAAAAAAATGCTGTGAAAATGGTGGACCTATATACTGAATTGTATCACCATGTCCATATATTCATGTTTTCAATAGGCTATGACTTTGATCAAATGTGTATAGGACCACATGCTATTGGTTAAGGCTAGTAGTAGGACAATGGATAAACTCCCTACCGTAATACAGTATGTCTCTGTAATCCACAACACAGAGTTATAGCAGTGACTTATTTAATATCTCCTCTCCTATCTGGGCAGGCTACCTGCTATACACACTCATATTTACAGAAGCAAATAAATGTTTCTGCCATTTAGCAGTGCTTGTCTAAAGCCATAGTCATGGGGGAACTTTGATGACCTACGACACTGTGTCTCGTATTGCAATTCGTCTACCCCAGGAGTAGAAAGTAATACGGCCACTTTTAGGATTGTTCATTTTTGGGGGATAATTTGGCCAGAATGTATGTGATATTGTAGGCAGGCGTATTGGCTTGATTTGAAGAGGGATTCTTGCACCAACGGATCAGTGTATTTTCTCAGTGTAAGTTATCTTTGAGCAGTGAGTGTGCAGCATAAAATGAGAGAAAGTCTTGGTAGGCCTAAGTGTAGCCTATGTTTGCGGGAGCGCGTGCGTGTGTGAATAGGCGGCAGTGGTGAGTCTGGCTGCGTGACGCGCGGTAGTTTCTCTCCCTGCCAGGGCGCCGGGAGGTGGTGGTATTTTTAGCCGGTGGCAGGGAGGCCTTGCCCGGAGAAGCCGAGGCAGTAGCCCCGCTGGGAGGAGCAGAGGTTTGTGAGCGATGGTACCTTTCAGGGGGTCTGGAAATGTGCTTACACATGCTCCCGCTTTAAAAAAAATTAGTTCTCTCTCTCTCTCTCTCTCTCTCTCTCTCTCTGTGTGTGTGGTATACCTATCTGCTGGATGGGAGGCCTTTAGGTTAGTGGTGCGCGGATCAGCTGTTTGTTCACCCGCATCCGCCCGCAATTGCTAATAAACCATCCGCATCCGCCCGACTATATGTGATAAAGTGAAAATCTGAGGTCCGCAGCCAACCCTTACCCGAAAATATAGAAAATACGCTATATGCTATATAGGCTACAGTCAATGACGGCATAACAATTATTTTTTGACAGGGGTGCAGGATTTTCTTTGCCTGATTTTGATATGTTTCTGCTTATAACTTCCGACATTTTGGTAGGCTATTTGTTAGTCAACTTGTCTGTAATTAGATACATGTATCTTCTCTTTTGTCATATGTTGCCCTAGAAGACTAAATACACCTTTGCTCAACAGAATAATGGAATAGGTCGATAGAATGAATGTTTCATTCTAGTTGACATCGGTGAAGTTTTTTTCTGAGGGAAAAATACAATAACGCAAAAAAAGGAAAGATTTAATGTGCAAAATGTCCAAATGAAATCAGTTTGACCGGTTGTAAGCGACCCAACGTGTTTCTGATAAGATGGCAGTTCGGCTTCGATGCATATTTTAATTTGTTGAAATACTATCAGCTTTCATGATGCTTTTATGATTAAGACCGCACCTCTACAGATGGTATCTAACTGAGCATTTAATTATCTCAAGATGCAGAAAGAAATACTATTTCTCCACTCCTGTTCCCAAGTCCAATTGTTGCATTATTTTGGTGTATAATTTTACTGCAATACATGCTTAATTCTGCAGGAGTTAATATTAAGGCTGTGTGAGAGGTTATAGACCTATCGTCAGTGTCCAGATTTCAGTTTCCATTTAACCTATCTAAACAGTAGGCTACAGTTCCCTTGACGTACCATCGTCCTATTTGAAGTCCCTTCTTGTGACTGTCGATTTTGCATAGCGCCTCACAAACATCACACATAACATAGCTGGCACTGATATTATCATATTTTACCACTTCACCAAATCTTTTGCAAACATTACTTTTCTGGCCCTCCCTTCTCTTTATTTTCAACTCTCCTTTTGCAGCTTTTGTCTTATTTAATGAAATGTACCTACATTTTTTCTGCTAGCTCCCAAAAGCATTATTTGGCGATTGGCTGTGTAGGCTATTTGGCGAGCTACAGTTAAGCCCTAAAGTTTAGGTTTATGCGCTAATACCAGATAGCCTAAAAGAAAAACCTAAATGAAGCCTAAATTGCACGATAATTATACATCCATTACTTTTTTAAAGGTATTGTTGCTCTTTACGCCCTTCAGCCACAAAATATTTAATGACCCTAACCTGTCTGCCCCGATATTTAATGACCCTGCGGATATAACCGCGGGGACTGTGGGTTATGAACTTGTAGGTATAGAAGTTTAAAGTGGTGGAAGTGATGTATAGGCGGTGTTTATAGGTTATCCAATATCTCACAATGTATGGGTTTATTAGAGACACCGACTGTGTGTACGTGCGTGTATGCAGCCACGTCACACGTGATACAAGTCAGTATTCGGCTTCCATCCCATGCCTGAGGAAGTCGAGACAGGACAGCGCTCACTGTTGCCTCTGGTGCCAAATGTTGCATGTTCAAATCCAGCCATAGAAAGTTGTTTTAAGCCCATCCCAAACCTTAACCCTTATCTTAAACGTTCAGAGTTAATACCTAACCTTAAGATTTTGGAGTTAATCCCTAAATGTAACCTTAAACACTTCAACATTTGACGTTTGGAACAACTTCGAAATGTGACGTTTGAACATCTAATTCTGACGTGAGACTGTGAGCTAGTTGCATGCATGAGCTGTGAGAGGGGAACCAGCAGCAGCATCAGACACAGGGACACTCGGTGTGAATAATTCATGATGGGAGGAGAACATTTCACCCTGAACACACAGTCACAACCTGCAGATGTGCCTGGCTGCAGACAGACTACTGCAGACCCTTACACACATACATAACCGGCAGCCATAACAGGCGTGTTCCCTACATTCTGTGGCAGTCTGGGTAGACTGATTTCTATATCATATTGATGTGTTCCTGCAGACACTGCTCACTGTGCATCCTGTCTGCCTACAACCCTGTGTACACTTTGCTGCAGAGCTGAAATCTTCAATAAAAGCTAATTCTCTACATCAGATGGAACTATTAGGCGAGTGGTGTTACTCTGCCTCTGTTGTTTGCTCCCAGACCAGGGACCAGCAGTAGTCTACTCAGAAGACTGCTATTAATACTGTTCTTTACTGTTAGTTACCATAAAAAGTCTGTGCTTTCTGAAACACACTACGGCCGACTGACTGGGTAGTCACACTGACGAGAGAGTGTCTGTGTGAGTGTCTGGGCATGTATTTGTGTGTTTGTGTGTTTGTGTGCATGTGGATCTTTGTGTGAGTGTGTGGGACTTTGGTGGTGATTTCCGGCCCATGCAGCTGTAGAGGCAGCTTCAGATAGAGCCATCTAATTTTCTGCTCTCAAATTCCCTCGCTTGGCTCAATTTGAGATGGGGCCTGGCTCGTTGAGAAATGTAAATTGGAACCAATGGAGCTGGATGCTGCACTGCTATAATCTGACAGCAGCAGATAGCTTTATTAGCTTTAATAGGAGTGTGTGTGTGCGTGCGGACCCTGTTTGGCTAGAATTTAGGTGAGCCTCAATTTGGTTGGCTTCAGTCTGGAATGTGCGAAAATCTTTATTTCCCTCTCCCCTCCTATACTCTCTCTTCTCCACTCCGTACTGTCCTCGATCCTGTGCAAACTGGAAAGGGAGGTAGCAAATCAATATAGAGTTAATACCTAACCTTAAGATACCTAACCAATTGGGAGCATGTTCAGAACTCCTCATAGAGCAGGGAGCATAATCTAGCTTCAGCTGATTTTCTTCTTGAGTGGATGGTTGGGGGCTGGAACAGAATTCTAATTCATTTGTAGACCTCAAGATGCCCAAACAGATATAATGTTTGACTAAAACATAATCATTTCAAACCTTGCTTATATTTGTATACAATCAGATGTGTCTCTCTATTATGCACAGGAATACCTGGGAACAGATTTCCAAAATTAGTATAATTTTGAGCAGATTTCCTGGTGTTTTTATGTCCAACAATGTTTGTAAAACATTTTCTGGGGGGCCAAATAAAACCACCTGCGGGCAGCCAGTTGAGGAACCCTACCATAGAGACTGACACAGATCTTCACTCTCCTCTCAAACACTTGTTAGTCAGGATATCTGATCCCAGCCTCCCTTGAAAACACAGATCTTGAAGGAAGATTGAATCAAGATTAAATTAGCTTTTTCCCTTCTTTGTTGTTGCACCAGCAGCACTGCAGCCCACCAGAGGCCCTGTGTCACAGCTCTTATCATATCATACTGTTCTGTCTTAGTAATTATAAAACTAGTTGTTGGATTCTGGATGCTGATTGGAAGAGCAGCATTCCAAGCCGTGCTGTATTCGCCGACATAGGTCCACCTACACTATATATACAACAGTTTTGGACACCCCTTCTATTTCAGTCACACCTGTTACTGACAGGTGTATAAAGTCAAGCATATAGCCATGCAATCTCCATAGACAAACATTGGCATTAGAATGTTCCTTACTGAAGAGCTCAGTGACTTTCAACATGGCACCGTCATAGGATGCCACTTTTCCAACAAGTCAGTTTGTCATATTTCTGCCCTTCTAGAGCTGCCCTGGTCAACTGTAAGTGCTGTTATTGTGAAGTGGAAATGTTTAGGAGCAACAACGGCTGAAATGCGAAGTGGTAGGTCACACAAGCTCACAGAACGGGACTGACGAGTGCTGAAGCGCATAAAAATCATATGTCCTCGGTTGCAACAATCACTACTGTCAAACACGACGGACGAATCTGTGTTTGACGGATGCCAGTAGAACACTACCTGCCCCAATGCATAGTGCCAACTGTAAAGTTGAGCTCCTGAGTGGTTCCTGAATTTAAAAAAATATACATAAAGATAACACACACAAAAATAAAGTTTGGTGGAGGAGGAATAATTCTCGTCTGTTTTTCATGGTTCGGGGTAGGCTCCTTAGTGAAGTGAAATCTTAATGCTACAGCATACAATGACTTTCTAGACAATTCTGTGCTTCCATCTTTCTGGCAACAGTTTGGGGGAGGCCCTTTCCTGTTTCAGCATGACAATGCTCCCATGCACAAAGTGAGGTCCATACGGAAATGGTTTGTTGAGATCGTTGTGGACCAACTCCATATTAATGCCCATGATTTTTGAATGAGATGTTTGTCGAGCAGGTGTCCACACACTTTTGGTAATGTAGTGTATGTCTGATAACACTCACACCATTCAGATCACACAATCTAACCATAGCTATCGATGTCCGTTAGACAAAAGTTTTAATTAATTCAAACTAAATAATTCATTGAAAGCTAAAATTTGTGAAATAATTTAATAATTTCCATATTTACAGTGTAGTAATGAATGTGGTACATATGTCTAGGCAGAGCCCATGATTTATCTGAAAACCTAAAGATGCCATTGTAAAGCTTAGGACATGAGAGTTACAGGTTGACAGGGATTGTAGATCCAAAGATTGGTAACAGCATATGTGGTTTCCTGACCCTACAGTCCATGTGTATCAGTACTATACAACTCAGAGGAGGGACAGTTCACACAGCTGTAGCAGTGACTCAACAGCCTTCCAGGTCGCCACAGACCAGAACATCTCTTGCTTTGGAGGACAGTGCAGCAGGCTGTCTCTGTTTTGGTTAGCTCTAGGAAGTCCTCAGAGGGAAACAGGCCTGGTGTGTGTGTCTATGTGTTCTAAGGAGTCCTGAGAATTGAGCAGCTGGGTAAATACTATCCTGGTAATGGCTCTTGAATGGAGGTCCCAAGGCCAGGTTTAGAGAGAAAGGAGGATGAGGCTAATTAGTCATCAGAAGGATAGCGTTTCAAAATGTCCACAGTGGTGCCAGGACTACCTGCTTTCCCATAGTCACTTCCCGACACCCATCCCTGTTGTTATTCTCCTCCTCTCTACAGTGAACCTGTTGGACTCCAAAGCCAGCCAGGGGGAGCTGGGATGGATCTCCTACCCATCACACGGGGTGAGTAGTAGATACATGTCTCATGGTTTACACACGTCTTTACATTCTATCCTGTCTGTCAGCATTCTGTCCTGTCAGTAGATTTGTAGGTTTTAATGGTGCTAAGGACATTTCGAACAAACAATACAAGCTCATCTTATTTTCTGTAATCCTATGAGCTAAATCAAGTGGGATTAACCTATCCATAGGCTAAGTATGTGATGGGCCCACCATATGCGTGGATGGGGAGACAGATTGTGTTTATTTGTCTTGTTAAAGAGGAGGAGGATCAGCTTGTAATATGGTTAAATATGTATATATAACATATATGTTATACAAAGATCAAACCTTACTAACCTAGTATTACAACACAGAGATCAACCCTTACTAACCTAGTATTACAACACAGAGATCAAACATTACTAACCTAGTATTACAACACAGAGATCAAATCTTACTAACCTAGTATTACAACACAGAGATCAACCCTTACTAACCTAGTATTACAACACAGAGATCAACCCTTACTAACCTAGTATTACAACACAGAGATCAAACCTTACTAACCTAGTATTACAACACAGAGATCAAACCTTACTAACCTAGTATTACAACACAGAGATCAACCCTTACTAACCTAGTATTACAACACAGAGATCAAACCTTACTAACCTAGTATTACAACACAGAGATCAAACCTTACTAACCTAGTATTACAACACAGAGATCAAACCTTACTAACCTAGTATTACAACACAGAGATCAACCCTTACTAACCTAGTATTACAACACAGAGATCAAACATTACTAACCTAGTATTACAACACAGAGATCAAATCTTACTAACCTAGTATTACAACACAGAGATCAACCCTTACTAACCTAGTATTACAACACAGAGATCAAACCTTACTAACCTAGTATTACAACACAGAGATCAACCCTTACTAACCTAGCATTACAACACAGAGATCAAACCTTACTAACCTAGTATTACAACACAGAGATCAACCCTTACTAACCTAGTATTACAACACAGAGATCAAACCTTACTAACCTAGTATTACAACACAGAGATCAAACCTTACTAACCTAGTATTACAACACAGAGATCAAACCTTACTAACCTAGTATTACAACACAGAGATCAAACCTTACTAACCTAGTATTACAACACAGAGATCAACCCTTACTAACCTAGTATTACAACACAAAGATCAAGCCTTACTAACCTAGTATTACAACACAGAGATCAAACCTTACTAACCTAGTATTACAACACAGAGATCAAACCTTACTAACCTAGTATTACAACACAGAGATCAAACCTTACTAACCTAGTATTACAACACAGAGATCAAACCTTACTAACCTAGTATTACAACACAAAGATCAAACCTTACTAACCTAGTATTACAACACAGAGATCAAACCTTACTAACCTAGTATTACAACACAACGATCAAACCTTACTAACCTAGTATTACAACACAGAGATCAAACCTTACTAACCTAGTATTACAACACAGAGATCAAACCTTACTAACCTAGTATTACAACACAGAGATCAAACCTTACTAACCTAGTATTACAACACAAAGATCAAACCTTACTAACCTAGTATTACAACACAGAGATCAAACATTACTAACCTAGTATTACAACACAGAGATCAAACATTAATAACTCAGTAGTACAACAACACAATCAAAACACAAAACTTCCTTCCCTTCCCTATTCTACCTACTTCCTCCTGTGTCTCTACCAATGCCACGGTCTAAGTCTGCGTATGTGTGTGTGTGTGGTTCTATGTGTTGGTCTACTGTGTTTATTTGTCTACCCGTTACCGTACTGGCCTCGTGGGCTGCAGCAGCCAATTTCTCCTCTGAACTTTATTAAGTGTTGGCTGGCTGGAGCTGAAGGTAATCCGCTCATTTGTTCTATAGAGCTGCCAGCCCTGGTTTCCACCAGCTATATATTAACTACTGGCACTAGAAAACCTAGAGGTTATTTTGTAAGGTTGAACCAAACACACTTACAGAACACTGACTTTTAATGTTTCCTGCTTATTTTGGACTGGGTTTGAGGCCAGGTTTGGGTAATTAACATAACCTTTGAGAGTGGGAATTCCTCTATGTTAAGTTGAAAGTGGGTTGAACTAAGGTACGGTACGTAGATACACTACTGAATAACCCTGCAGAAACCACTGCCTGCTGTGGTCTTGAACGGTGAGAGAGAGGGGGATGAAGAGAAAGAGAGGGGGAAGGAGAGTGTGCTGGATGAAGAGGAAGGTAGAGAGAGAGCACTGAATGAAGAGAGAGGGGGAGAGAGAGAGTGCTGATGATCAAGTCCTCAAGGTGAATCATGGGTAATTACTCATGTCGTTGGCTGACGGCGGCTGATAAGCATTCTGTCCTGAGAGCCAGTCCCTCTGAAATGATTTCTCAAAATGTGGTGGCATGGGGCCACACACACACACACACACACACACACACACACACACACACACACACACACACACACACACACACACACACACACACACACACACACACACACACACACACACACACACACACACACACACACACACACAATACATATTGACGGTGACAGATGGGCCCCTGGTCTGTAAGCAAAGTGCTACCTGGTGTTATGGCACAAAATGCTCTGGTGTTACAGCACAAACAGCACCCCAACCCCACTGTGCACCCTAGCCTCATTCTAATTCAGCCATAGCCCTGGGGTGTGTGTCACGATCACTCTGGTGTCGATTAGGAGTTCTTGATGACTCATTGTAGATTAAGATGTGGACGACCTCATCATCATGGTGCCCTCAGCAGGCCTATGTTTCACATCTTTGGAAGGAGAAATCCCAAACAATTTACCCCCACCAATTTACAGATATATTCCACATTGTCTGAGGAACCAGAGGAGGAACTCATCTCCCACTGAATATCATGTCTGGTCTAATGAGAAACTATATATGGTGCTGGGAGCCTGAGGTCTGGGCAAAGACATGTACACACTATGCTCTCTTGGCATCGCCTCATCCAATCCCAGAGAGACACACTACATTACTGCTCTCCAGTCCAGAGCCTAATGGCACAGCTCTTTTGGCCAGAGTCCACTACTCCTCAGTCTCCATGTATTGTAATACCCAAACTCATTTAGTCACCATAGCACCATATTCCCCCAAATACAAACTGACTGACTGACTGACTGACTGAGTGAGAGGCCCCAGCTGCACTGGGAGAGAAGAGAAAAGCCTGTCCATAAACGAGAGATTAGCACATGGTGAGGCCTGGAGAGGGCCTGCTATAGAGGGGGACTGTAGGGGGGAGTAAAGGGGGTTGGGGGGGTGGGTGGTGGTAGGTAGTGTTATGGTTTTTCTCTGGTCCAAACTGTGATGAAAGTCTTCTGAGTTCTGTCATGGTGACCCAGATCAGGAAACTAAAGCTGCTCTGCACTTGGTTCTCTGGTTACTACCACACTGTGGGAATGGAGAGAATTAAGAGTGAAAAATAAATAAAGAAATGACTTGTCTCAATCAAGCAGCTGAACCGGACTCCTTATTGGACATTAGTCAGATCAATGAAGCTTCAGGTTTCACCACTGTCCTTCTCTGTTGGGTCACAGCCATCCATATCAGGAGTCCGGCTCCATTACATTTCTAAACCCTGAATACATTGATTCAAACTGTAAATAATATCCATTGTTTCAATTTTATGTTCAGAAAATACCTTAGATGGTTGAAAACAAGGAAACAACTCAATTAAATGTGTCATTGGACTGAAGTTGTGTCCCTCAGGCCTTTGAAGTGGCCTGGGAAGCCCGCTTCTTGGTCAGAGTGTCTGATCATTAGGTGGACCCCCGTGACCTGGGGACAGGGGTCAGAGTTCAGGGGTAGGGTCTGAATGTTGTTTTATATCAATTAGTGTGAGAGAGTTGTCCTGACATATAGAAAAGTGGTGTTGCTAGTTTTAGACCCCTACTACTGCCTAACACTGGCCTGATAGAGTACATTCTGTCTGTCACTCTGTCACTTTCTCTCTCTGTGTGTGTTTCTCTCTGGAGCACACACACTCTTTCTCTCTGACCTTTTGTCTCTCTTTCCCTCCTCCCACTCTCTCCCTTTAATAATGGAAACCTAGTAACTGTAATTCTGACCTCACAGGCATTTCAATTAAGAGGACGAGTATGGAAACTGAGAAACTTGTGTGTGAGAGTGGATACACTTGTACGTGTGTGTGTGTGTTGTGAGTGTGTGTCTGTGAAGGCTAAATCACAGGGGTCATGTATATGATACTACCACAGGGCTGTAGAAATGTCAGTCTTTTCTAACTAATGTAATTCCACTGTAACGTGATCAGGAGAAGGATTATAAGGTTATTACATATCTCCCTCTCTGAAACACCAGCTCTCCTCTCTCACTGCCCCGCTGCCAGAGACTCAGCTAGCTGGCAGCTTGTGTGTGTGTGTGAGCATGCTTGTTGGCCTGCCTTCATAGCCAGTGCACACTGGGGAGTCGTGTTAGGGCTTTGCCAACTGCTGGTTCAACCATTTCATTTCTCTCTCTCCTCTTTCCCCCTTTCTCTAACCCCCCTCTCTCTATCCCCTCTCCCCCTCCTTGTTGGTGTCAGTGCTGTAAAGAGATAGTTATACAAGCCCAATGTCATCATCACAACTAGAGAGGATCGAGAGGCTGTACAGTTGAGAGATGACGTCTCTCATGTCAAAGACATGCAGAAAGAGAGGGAGAAAGTAAAGAGGAGAAAGGAATAGTGGAAAGGAGCGAGGGAAGGGTGAAGTTTGTCATAATGATGTCATGTATGGCAGGGGATGGTCTGCACATCGTAGAACAACTTTCATTTGTTTTGGCAGTAGTAGTTTAAAGCACAGTAATTCTCTGGAATGGGATGGTACACACACACACACACACACACACACACACACACACACACACACACACACACACACACACACACACACACACACACACACACACACACACACACACACACACACACACACACACACACACACACACACACACACACACACTGCATATCTCAGTTACTCTGAGCTCACACCTGGGTTTCATTTCTAACCTCTGCTTCCACTGCCCCTCTCTAACCGCGCTGGCAAGCCTGTGTGTGTGGGGGATCCTCTTCCAGTGTTTGTGGATCACAGAGAACTTATACAAAGACAGCATTAGTGGAAAGAGCCAGCACTAACAATTACATTTGATATATTTCAATGTGTATCATATCGTTCTCCATGAAGACACATGAACTCGTAATAGTATAAACCCTGTTCCCTAGATCCAACAGTCATCTCCTTTCAAAGTGAGAGAGAGAGAGAGAGGTTTGTTCGTACCCTTGTTCGTACCCTTGCTAAAAGTCTGTGGAAGGATGACAAAGAATCCACTCTAATGCTGGAAAGAGACTTCCATATGTAGAAGATGTGTGTGAGAAGAATACCTGGCTTCAACAGCTGCAATCAGAGAGAGAGAGAGAGGGAGTGCGGAGAAAGGATGATGTTGACAGAGCAAGAGAAATGGGGGATGGTTAAAATAAGAGAAATTATGAATGCTGTTGGTTGCCAAGTAAATCACTATTATTGTAATAGAAAACACACTGTTCTTCATTAAAATGAAGTTCCACTTACCCAGAGCAGACCTCTGTGTGTAGGAGAGACTCATTCATTCAGCTACTCATGACTGATGGAGAATAATGTCATTTAAAGCCATGCAATTTAATAAGTGTCACTTTAGCCACAATAATAACCATCGTTCAAGTGTTTCCCTATTCATCACATCTTTGATTCAAAGTTTAACCGCTGGGAGACTAAACTACATGATGTATGATTATCCTGCTATGTTTAGAATAAAGAATTGGAATGACATTCTATCTCTCTCCTCCTTTCTGTCCTCCCTCTCTCCATCTCTCTCTTCTCAGTGGGAGGAGATCAGCGGAGTTGACGAGCACTACACTCCCATCAGGACCTTCCAGGTGTGTAACGTGATGGAGTACAGTCAGAACAACTGGCTGAGGACCAACTGGATCCCCCGCCAGTCGGCCAAGAAGATCTATGTGGAGCTAAAGTTCACCCTGAGAGACTGTAACTCCATCCCCCTGGTCCTAGGGACCTGCAAGGAGACCTTCAACCTGCTGTACCTGGAGACGGATGAGGACCAGGGCAGCCGCTTCAGAGAACACCAGTTCTCCAAGATCGACACCATCGCTGCAGACGAGAGCTTCACTCAAATGGACCTGGGGGACCGCATTCTGAAGCTCAACACGGAGGTCCGGGAGGTGGGGCCTGTTACCAAGAAGGGCTTCTACCTGGCATTCCAGGACGTGGGGGCGTGTGTGGCCCTGGTGTCAGTCAGGGTGTACTTTAAGATGTGCCCGTTCATCGTTAGGAACCTGGCCTCATTCCCTGACACGGTGCCCATGGACTCTCATTCATTGGTGGAGGTGAAGGGCTCGTGTGTCAATCATTCAAAGGAGCAGGAGCCACCACGTATGTACTGTAGCACAGAGGGGGAGTGGCTAGTGCCCATAGGGAAGTGTCTGTGTAACGTCGGCTATGAGGAGAGAGGGAGCTCCTGCCAGGGTAAGACAGTCATACTACTCCCAGTACTTATTTTTATTTCTCTATTTATTTCTTTATTTTTCCCTCTGGTTTCTTCTCCCCCTCTCTCCCCCCCTTTTTTTTATTTCTTATTTTATCTCCCTTTCACCTCCCTACCTCTCCATCGCTGAAATATACATTCCTAGTCGATACTCAACATTGGCTCTGAGTGTACACAGTACCTTGTAACGTTTTGAAAGCACGGTTTCAGCTGTGGTAAAGTTCTGATCTATTACACAGATACACACACCTCATATCTGTCGGCCATCTCTGGCCTTTGCTCTAACCACTAGAAACCCAGTATGTGTGTGTATGAGGGTTGGGTGAGAAGTTCTGTGTGTATGGTAGAGGGCCCAGCTTACAGTAGTTATATCTGTGAGCTCCTCCTCTCTCACCTCATCAGGATGGAGGAAGGACCAGTTCTCTGTGTGTATGTCTGCTGTTGGAGGCCATGGAGAGAGGGGGGTATCAGAGGAAAGGGTGTGTGCTGCTGAGGGCTGGGACATGATAGGGATCTGGGCTGGTGTTTTGACATGGGCGGAGGGCTGGGAAATAGGCCTGGACAAGATTATGTTATATGATATTGTGTGTGCAAAGATATGGTGATATGATGAGATGGTGTGTGTAAGGGGAACTTTTGGTTCCAATGGGAGCACTGTGCCCAGAGAAATTACTACAGCTCAGAAAGTCAAGAGACCATCTACTCCTCTTCTCTCTTTTCAGATGGGAATGTTTTCTGTGTTGATCGCTGTGTGAAGATATTGATCCACTCTCTGTGCATTCACTATTCTATGGATGAGTGAGTGGAAGGATGAATGAGTCATGTTGAATTAAAAATCAAAGGTAATCTCCCAGGTCAAGTTCTGGTGTCAAGGGTAAGAAAGAGAGAAGACCCTTTCCTTCCTGTCTCGTTCTCTGGAGAGAAACAAGTGAAAGAAAGAGACAAATGGTAGTGTGAGGCAACTTTTCCTCCTCACTCGGTCTCTGGGTCTCTTGGTGTCTCTGTCACGCTTTCTCTCTGTCTCTGTCTCTCTCACTCTCTGTGTCTCTCTCTGTCTCTCTCTCCTGTCAGTGTGAGTAGTGTGAATGTTTGGGTGTATTTGACAATCTCTTATTAGTTTCACTGACGGCTAATGGAGTCTAATAAGGGCTTATGTTACGCCGGTTATGACAGCTGCACTGTGACTCACACACACACACACACACACACACACACACACACACACACACACACACACACACACACACACACACACACACACACACACACACACACACACACACACACACAGCCCCCCGTGTACAGCGACAGCGAGGGGCCCAGTGCGCAGCTCGGCCCCCAGTGTTAACAGACAGATGAGTGTTGAGGGGCGTGCGGTGGGTGGCTGAGTGGCTACGCTAACACCGGGATGTGTTTAGGTTTCCAGAACTACTTCTCCTATCTGTGTGTGTTTTTGTAACTCTGAGTCAGATTTAGAGAAAGGCTTTACTTCACTGAATATTTCATGGAGTGTGTTTTCTTTGAGAAGTGACGCAGCATTTTCTATTTGTCTTTGCACGGTGTGTGTGTGTGTGTTTGTACTGCGTGCCTGTGTATGTTTTTATTTATATTTTATACTTTTTTTGTTGGTCGGTCTATGTTTATATAGGCCTCAAAGAGTACTTTATTTGTTTATTAGGATCCCCATTAGCTTTTGCAGAAGCAGCAGCTATGCTTCCTGGGGTCCACAATTAAACACAGAACATGACAAGTAACAAAACACTGATACATCGATAGACAAGGACAGTCACAGAAATGTAAAATACATGATATACAAACAATGTAACAATTTTTTAAAACAAAAAATACAATACAAAAATAATGTGTGTGTCTGTGTCATAGTCCCTGCCGTTCGATGAGTTGTTTTTAAAGGTGATTTAGCTGTTTGCTTGGGTAATTGGAGATCACTGCTCTGTATAAAACTGTGCATTTCCGTGAATTAGTTTCGGACTTGGGTATGTATGGGTGTCTGAAGAGACCCTTGGTGGCATGTCTTGTGGGATATGTATAGGTGTCTGAAGAGACCCTTGGTGGCATGTCTTGTGGGATATGTATAGGTGTCTGAAGAGACCCTGGTGGCATGTCTTGTGGGGTATGTATGGGTGTCTGAAGAGACCCTTGGTGGCATGTCTTGTGGGATATGTATAGGTGTCTGAAGAGACCCTGGTGGCATGTCTTGTGGGGTATGTATAGGTGTCTGAAGAGACCCCTGGTGGCATGTCTTGTGGGGTATATATGGGTGTCTGAGTTTAGTGTTCTTTGATTATGCAGACACTGTAATTTATGTCACAATAATACGTATCATACAAACTAGGAGAAGCAGTTAATCTCTTGTCAATCCTCAACCAGGAAAGACGGGCATGCATGTTGTTGATGTTAGTTCGGCATGTGCAGTAAAGGCATGCTGCTCTGTTTTGAGACAGCTGCAGCTTTGCACGGTCTTTCTTTGCTGCCCTTGTGTCATGCCCTGACCATAGTAAGCTGTTTATTCTCTGTGTTGGTTGGGGCGTGATAGTGACTAGGGTGGGTCATCTAGGTTTTTGTATGTCTATGTTGGCCTGATATGGTTCCCAATCAGAGACAGCTGTTTGTCGTTGTCTCTGATTGGGGATCATATTTAGGTAGCCATTTCCTTATTTGTGTTTGTGGGATCTTGTCTACAGATAGTTGCCTGTGTGCACCAGTAGCTTCACGTTTCGTTTATGCGTTCTTGTTTTGTTCGTGAGTTTCTGTTTATTAAAAATATGTGGAACTCTACTCACGCTGCGCATTGGTCTACTCATTACAATGAGTGTGACACCTTGGCCATATTACCAGACAGTAATCAATATGGGACAAGACCAGTGCCTGAACAACTAGTACAGTTGGTTTTTGTGTCATCGTTTTAGAACAGACATACCCCTCCCCATCTTCACAACAACTTTGTCAATATGACTTGCCCATGACACTTGACCATCCAATGTTATACCTAGGTTTAGATGTATTTAAGACCAGTTTATTATGAATCATCCATTCTGATACTGACTGTAACTCATTATTTCTAATTCCAGTGAACTCACTGGCTTTGGGTGCTGACATGTAGTCCACATGCATAGTCATTCTAGCTTCATGTAAGACCAGTGACAAATTATTTGTACAAAATAGAGAAGAGTAACACCCAAGGTCTGAGGGACACAGCAATGTACATATCTGATGTTAGGGAAGCTTCCATTGAAGAACACTCTCTGCGTTCTATTGGATAAATAACTCTCCAACCATGTGTTAGCAGGTGAAGTAAAGCCATAGCAAGTGAGTTTCTTCAATAACAATTTATGATCAATAACATCAAAAGCGGCACTAAAATCTAACAATACAGCTACAAATATCATATGATGCATTTATTTGAACCAATCATCAGTCATCTGAGTCAGTGTTGTACAAGTTGAGTTCCCTTCTCTATATGCATGCTGAAAGTAATTCGTTCACTTGTTCTCTGAAAAATAGCATTGTATTTGGTCAAGCACAATCCTATCTATCAGTTTACTGAAAACAGGTAGCAAACTGATTGGGCAGCTGTTAGAGCAAAGGGTGCTTTACTATTTTTAGGCAGTGGCATGACTTTAGCTTCCTTCGACGACTGTGGACACACACCCATTTAGGCTTTGGTTAAAGATATAGCAAATAGGGGTGGCAATACAGTCTGCTACCGTTCTCAATAGTTTCCCATCAAGGTTGTCTATACCTGGTGGCTTATCATTAGTGATAACATTAGTTTCCTATCAAGGTTGTCTATACCTGGTGGCTTATCATTAGTGATAACATTAGTTTCCCATCAAGGTTTTCCATACCTGGTGGCTATCATTAGTGATAACATTAGTTTCCCATCAAGGTTGTCTATACCTGGTGGCTTATCATTAGTGATAACATTAGTTTCCTATCAAGGTTGTCTATACCTGGTGGCTTATCATTAGTGATAACATTAGTTTCCCATCAAGGTTGTCTATACCTGGTGGCTTATCATTAGTGATAACATTAGTTTCCCATCAAGGTTGTCTATACCTGGTGGCTTATCATTAGTGATAACATTAGTTTCCCATCAAGGTTTTCCATACCTGGTGGCTATCATTAGTGATAACATTAGTTTCCCATCAAGGTTGTCTATACCTGGTGGCTTATCATTAGTGATAACATTAGTTTCCCATCAAGGTTGTCTATACCTGGTGGCTTATCATTATTGATGGATAACAATGGTTTTTCCACCACTCCCACACTAACTTGACCAAATTCAAAACAGCAATTATTCTCTTTCATTATTAGATATTTTATACAAAAATATGATGGGTCATTGTTCAATGTTGACATTTCACTTCTGAGTTTTTCCACTTTACTAGTGAAATAGTCATTGAAAGGATTGGCCATATAGAAAGGTTTGATTATACATGACCCATCAACTTCAAAGAATGATGGAGATGAATTGGGTTTTCTGCCCATGATATCATTTCAATTACCCAAAGGCTTTTTCCATTATGTTTTATGTCATTTTGTCTTTGTTTGGTAATATCATTTATTCTTCTTTCTGTTCAGTTTAGTCGCAACATTTCTCAATTTAAAGTATGTCAACCAATCAGCCGAGAACCCTGGCTTGTTAACCACCTTCACTGTATCATTTCTTTGAACCATAACATTTTTCAATTAATTATCAAACCACGGGGCTCTAATGGTTCTCACAGTTGCATGCTTGTCAATCATTTGTATGAATAATTGTACAAATACTTCCGGTACTGCATATGGATTCACTTCCTCATGCACATCAGACCAACATACATTTTTTACATCTTCAACAAAAAAATCCTGAGAAAACATTTTGTATGATCTCTTATAAATGACTTTCAACCTTTGGCACTTTGGCTTTCCTTGTTATTGCCACAATGTTATGGTGACTCACTATAAGCTCTGCAGCATTAGTGAATATATGATCAATACAAAATGTGTGTGTAATATGGGGCTGAAGCTACTGGCCCTGAGGCTTGGTTCTCTCATTCCTCCCAGGCTTTTGGGAAGAAGGGTGGACAATGCGCCTGTCATAGTGGATGTAAGCAATGTTCCCATACTCTCTAGCAGCTTTCATAGCTGGGTTAAGTTATTTCCGCCTCTGGCGCACAGACTCAGAGAAGTCCTCATTGTGGAATATATTGGTTCATCTCAAGTTCTTGGCTCTCTCCAGAACAGCCATTCTGTCCTCAACCTCAGGAACTTGACCACTATAGGCCTGGGTCTGTCTCCTGGGCTGGTTACAGGTTTTTTCAGACTTGTGGGCGTGCTGTTATTCCTCCTGGACTGTCCCTCTAGTCTGTTTTGCCAGTCATTGTTAATAATGATTCACAGACAGTGCTGTCATAATCTCGAGAGGACTTACAGTTTGTAGTCATATTCAGGACATCCACATCTCCTTGGGAGAACTGCAGACCATTCTTTTATTAGTTGAGTCCATCAGTATTTGGACAAAGCTCCGGAAGCTATTTTCCTGTTGTAACAACTGCTTGTAGAACCCTTTTTGTTTATTTAAAAGATCCTTCACCTGTGATAGAGAAACACTGTCCTCTCCATGACTCCCACCTTTGGTTTTGGGTCCCTTGGTAGCAATGTAGGCTAACGCTGGTAGTCCACGCAGTTCCAGACATGGCAACATTTAGCAGGGATTTAGACAGAAACAAGCCTGTGACAATCCGCTGTCCCAGTCCACAAGTGCTAACCACTTTGCTCTTCAAACTTTTAGTTGTCCCTAGACAGATATAGCTGTCCCAGCAACCGATGCTAACCGTATCGTGGTATCCAAACTAAAAAGGTAGAATAGAACACTTTCAAAACAACAAACCGAGCTATACCTCATTCCGTGTTCAACACATAACGATGTTCTGTACCGAATGGTCTGTACCAGAGTATGTGGGGTGTTGTGTTTACCTGCCATACTTATCCGGTGCTATAGCTCTGTGTGTTTGTTCAGAGATTTGTGTAAAGCTGAGGAATTGTTTTCATAGTAAGGTTTAAAAATAAATAAGAGTTTAGTTCCGACTACAAGGGCTTTAGCATGCTGCCACCTGGTGTGTATTTCTGTGTGTGTGTGTGTTTTTGTGTCTGTGTGTGTGTGTGTTTGTGTCTGTGTGTGTGTGTGTTTGTGTCTGTGTGTGTGTGTGTGTGTGTGCACAACAAGTTATCAGTCTGACTTCATGTCCCGACGTCCTTGGACAAACGTCTATTTTTGACGAGTAAACTGACTTAATCTGCCGACATTCGGTGACAAATGTGTTACATTTAGGCACAAAGAAACAACTCTCAGGTTAAGTTTAGGCATGAATTCTGACTGGTTAATTGAAGGATTAAGGTTCGGGAAAGGGTTCAAACTTTAGGCATGAATTCCAACTGAGCTTTTTAAATTGTTGTGGACGGATGCCGGTGTGGTAAAAGCCGTGAAATCCAGCTCTATAGACTGTGGGTTCAATCCCAGTGGGTTCAATCCCAGTGGGATCAATCCCAGTGGGTTCAATCCCAGTGGGTTCAATCCCAGTGGGTTCAATCCCGGTGCGGGGCAGATTTGACGACGTTTCTGTCCTGGGGATCTGCACGAAGATTGAATTTCACCTTGGATCTGGAGTGATCCCTCTGGTGTGCATGAATGCATTTCTGCTAGCAGTAGAAGCACAGTTCAATAGACATAGAAGGACTTTAAGTTCTTTGCCAGTAATATAACATTGTCGGATCAGTGAAGGTCATAACATTGACTGATCAGTGAAGGTCATAACATTGTCTGATCACTTCATACAGGAGGAACTAGATCTAGATCATCTAATAGACTGTATCTACCTCAGTCAGAGAGATGATGAGACACCTCACATTTTCATACGGGAGTTCTGTGTAGCTTTGTGGACAGAAAATGACACTATAGGAGTCCACTGGTAGAGTGACACTGTCCTCTGGTGTTACATTGGACTGAAGCAGGTAATGTAGTTGATATCTACCATCAGTGTGAAATTCCTCCAACCTTAATTTGAGCTTAAAACAGCAAACACAGGGTGCTCAGCAGCCAGCCGGATGTGTGTCACAGTGTGTGTGTGTGTGTGTGTGTGTGTGTGTGTGTCAGCAGCTGTTCACCAGTTCCTCTGAGACAGACAAGGGTTTACATTCCTGTTGGATTTACCAAGACACACAATCCCACACACACTAGCCCTTATTACTTATCACACACACACACACACACACACACACACACACACACACACACACACACACACACACACACACACACACACACACACACACACACACACACACACACACACACACACACACACACACACACACACACGCACACACACACACTGCTTGCCAACCTTGATTACTTAGCAGATCTTATTAAAGCCAGAGTGCGGTGGGGTATTTTAACAAGCCGCCAGTTAAGCTGAGGAGTAACTTTAATTCTGCCTGGCACGAACACACATACACACACACACACACACACACACACACACACACACACACACACACACACACACACACACACACACACACACACACACACACACACACACACACACACACACACACACACACACACACACACACACACTGTTGGCAGTTCTGAGCGATATCTGGGTGCTGATCTATCGGCTCATGTGATGTTAACTCTTGTTTCTGCAGCTGTGAATGCCCTGTCTTGGTTTATGTGAGATAGAGCACTCTACTTTCTCTTAAAGTACACATTGATTCCCCCTCCAGGCAGACATTGGCCTTGGAAGTGGTTTAGGCTAGTGTAGACAGACAGATTGGTCCCTTCAACTAAACATTGATGTTCATTAGCCTGATCATCTGTAACACAACGACGGGCCAGTACTGGGTCTCTTTGTCAATATGGGCTCTGGTCATTATGGAGTTGTAACTGTGTCACTTTTTGATGTGTAGATATTTGCGCATGTTTTGGGTCTTTTTTTTAGGCTGTGGTTGTTTTGGGAGCAGTAGTATAGCTAATGATGCAGTGTTGTGTAATATTTAGTTCAGACTTGGAAGGGGTGGGAGGGGGTCTCAGCTTGTTGACGGATTTAGCTGTGGAGGCAAACGGCACGACTGCTCATTACTGCTCATACACTGTGAGTGTGTGTGTGTGTGTGTGTGTTAGTGCTGAGCGATTCTTTTTGAGGTCGGTTCTGTTTAGATTTTTTAGGGGGGGACATTAAATGCACTATGCATTATGTGGGTTGAATGCCATAATACAGAATAAAACAATTCATAAAAGTCCCATGATGGTAGTGACTAGGGCTGTGGCGGTCATGACATTTTGTCAGCTGGTGATTGTCAAGGAAATAACTGCCGGCCTCACAGTAATTGACCGTTTATTAACATAAACACATTTAGCATCTCCTGGCTTCCACGCATAGCCTGCAAGCCACTGATGCAGACATTTGAACATCTACATTTTAAAAGTCTAATACATACATGTAATATAACCTACACCATCACAATAAACCCATTATTTATTTTAGACCGGTCTAAAGAAACATGATATGAAGAAAATGTAGTCAATTTCAGAAGAACAGAATAGCATACTCTAAGTTGTCCTTGTGTTAGGTCCTGATCTGGCTATGATATATAGCTGTGGACTATGCTAGTTCATTTAGTAGACAAGATTTGCTTGGTATTCCGTTGCATTATTTTATAATATGAAGAATACAATTGAACATAGCTGATTAAAATAGAAAGGATATTTTCTCCAAACGATTTGAGGGAGCGTGCTCATGCAGCTATTCTGTGTTGAGTAGTTAACAAGTATATGCTTAATTTAGTTATTTATGTAACTTTAGTTGTGATACAAATGTTGGGCTATATGTTTTGATTTTTAAAACATTCTAAGGCTACATGAAGCGACTCAAATTATGGTTTAAAAAAAGTTGCATTAAAGGCATGAGCTCATTCTTAGTTTTTTTTCGCAGGCTGTACACACTTCATCAGTCTCTCTTTCACAATTTGACAAGTACTTGATAATGCCTCGAATTTCCTAGCTGCATCCCCTTTGTGTGGCTGTAATGCCCCCCCCCCCCCAAAAAAAAATCCATGCCTTTTGTGGCCAGTGGGCGTTGTTCCCTTGGGCTGAATATAGTAATTCTCACTCACATGGCTCTCTGTCACATGATCGTGTCTTTTGCATAGACTACAAGTGAAGACAGACACATCGGGAACACACCTGGACACGTCCTTATCCAATTACGAGGCGCGTATTGAAGATATTGGAAAAACTGTCCACATTTACTTTTTGTCAGCCAAAAAGATGAGTAGACCTAACGAACAGCAACAACACTAGCCTACGTCAATCTACTATTCCCCATAGTACAAAAGTTGACCTATTATATTCTGTGCAACAACAAAAAATATTCCAACATTGTCTGAGACAGTTGTGGGATGCGATAGATCCCAAATTAATACAACCACTAGCATTAAAAAAACTGTTTTAAGCAAGGAGCCTGACGTAACAGAGCAGAGCGTTTAGCTTAAAATGTTGATAAACTATTAGGCTATTTCTTCACATTATAAGCGCAGCACTGTGCACATGTTAATAGGATATAAATGCGAATGTTCCATTAGCAGGAAAACACCATTCTCAAAAGTTACCACAAATGCGATTGTGCATGTAATCTTTTTATTACTAAGGTGTATTTTTATGGTGAAAATGATCTTTCCCAGACTCACTAGCTGCCTATAGAAAACTGATGGGACCCTGCTCTTTTTAATAGAGGCCATCACTCAGTTTTCTCACGCAAATGAGTAGCCTATAAAAATGTTGCGCAACATGAGCTCATGGGCTCTCATGAAGTGTTTGATTAGATTTTCAATTACATTTGCATTGATGCCACAGGGATTAGAGGGAAAATAGAGTCCTGAGTACCAGGCAGTTAGCAAGTTTGGTAGGCTACTAATGACCAGCAGCAGCATCAGAGCTTTGAGAAGCCTAATTACCGTGACTAAATGGTCACGTGGAATTTGACTGCGTTCATGACTCGTGACCATCTGTGCAGCGGTAATACGGTCACCGTAACAGCCCTAGTAGTGACTGCCCATTATTGCTTATCACTTATTAATCATCATTTATTCGCATTAATTTACTTTAATAAAATATTTCAGTTGCGTATATTACATTTGTTTTTGTTTCATTCCAAGTCATCATCTCATCTTTATAGTGCTGTTGCCTATGCTGTCTTATAAAATCACTATTTTAGTAGTTCTTCAAAATAATAAGGCATATTTTATGACTTCTGAATTCCAACTATCAATCTTTTAGATCATGTACTTTCAGGTAGAGATACCTTGCGAAGCAACTGCTTTCTATCCCTCTCAATCGCAAGTTCTCTCTCCGGCCGTGTTCTTGAGGATCAAAACCACAATGTATCATGGGTCAATTGTGACTGACTGATCTACAAATAATGAGTGTTATTTATAATGCAAGGTGATTTGTAGATTAGTCAGTCGGCAGTCGCCTGCAGTCCTTTTGCTGCTCTTGAACACAGCCTCCACACAGACTGGACAAGTAGGCACGCGCAATGGATTAGTAGTAAATTACCACGCTTTCTGCACTGAACTATGTAGTATATTGGCTTGTTGGAAAATGCAGCTCCCTACTATATCTCACAGTTCAGGCTTTATCTGATTTATCTCCAATCCAAAGTTAAATCTAGAATTGGCTTCCTATTTCGCAACAAAGCATCCTTCACTCATGCTGCCAAACATACCCTTGTAAAACTGACCATCCTACCAATCCTCGACTTTGGCGATGTCATTTACAAAATAGCCTCCAATACCCTACTCAACAAATTGGATGCAGTCTATCACAGTGCAATCCGTTTTATCACCAAAGCCCCATATACTACCCACCATTGCGACCTGTACGCTCTCGTTGGCTGGCCCTCGCTTCATACTCGTCGCCAAACTCACTGGCTCCATGTCATCTACAAGACCCTGCTAGGTAAAGTCCCCCCTTATCTCCGCTCGCTGGTCACCATAGCATCTCCCACCTGTAGCACACGCTCCAGCAGGTATATCTCTCTAGTCACCCCCAAAACCAATTCTTTCTTTGGCCGCCTCTCCTTCCAGTTCTCTGCTGCCAATGACTGGAACGAACTACAAAAATCTCTGAAACTGGAAACACTTATCTCCCTCACTAGCTTTAAGCACCAACTGTCAGAGAAGCTCACAGATTACTGCACCTGTACATAGCCCACCTATAATTTAGCCCAAACAACTACCTCTTTCCCAACTGTATTTAATTTTAATTTATTTATTTATTTTGCTCCTTTGCACCCCATTATTTTTTATTTTCTACTTTGCACATTCTTCCATTGCAAAACTACCATTCCAGTATTTTACTTGCTATATTGTATTTACTTTGCCATCATGGCCTTTTTTGCCTTTACCTCCCTTCTCACCTCATTTGCTCACATTGTATATAGACTTGTTTATACTGCATTATTGACTGTATGTTTGTTTTTACTTCATGTGTAACTCTGTGTCGTTTTATCTGTCGAACTGCTTTGCTTTATCTTGGCCAGGTCGCAATTGTAAATGAGAACTTGTTCTCAACTTGCCTACCTGGTTAAATAAAGGTAAATAATAAATAAATACATCTCTAGAGAAACTGCCCATTGAGCAGAAAGAAAAAAAACTGAAATGGAATTTAAAAAATTTAACTGAAATTTAACAGTCAAAGAGTTGTTTAAAAAACGAAAAATAAAAATGTTGGTTAATCGTTCAGCACCAGTGTGTGTGTCTGTGTGTGTGAGTGTGCATTGAGCAGTTTGGGTCTCTCAGAATGCCAGCTCAGTGGAGTTCATGCCTAACACAGCGGACACAAAGACAGTTAATACACACATGAGCATACAAAGAAGTCTCACACTGGCCTTACTCATACACGTGGCCTTTAGTTTGAAGGATACAGGCTCTGACATGTTTGTGTTGCATTGGAGGTACACCCACTCAAACACAAAGGGTTACTGATTGCCTCTGAGAAAACATAGGTAAACACACACACACAGATACAGAGCTACTGGGGCTTCTTCCATCCTCATCGAGGAGCGCTGAGGTGGACTGAAGCGGTTTCTGAATTGGTCTAAAGTAGGGCTGTGACGATACCAGTATCACAATATTTTGTCCATGGCAAAAATGAAAATGCGAAGCAGATTCTTTGTTCCTTAAGAAACCCACTGTATGTCAAATATTGTGTGCTTGAAAATTGTGTGCTTGAAAATAAATAAATGTGACTGGATGTGACTGGAATTATTTAACTAGTTAAGTCAGTTCAGAACAAATTCTTATTTACAATGACGGCCTACCGGGGAACAGTTGGTTAACTGCCTTGTTCAGGGGCAGAACGAAAGATTTTTAACTTGTGAGCTCAGGGATTCAATCCAACAACCTTTCGGTTACTGGCCCAATGCTCTAACCACTAGGCTACCTGCCGTCCCTAAACATACTGATGTTTGTTTCCAACATTAGGGCTGTTTTTCTGAAGAAGTGAAAGTGAAATCCACCATGATCCTAGTAACGAGTATCGCCTTACTGGTATCGTCCCGGTCGTAGCCTAAAGTGGTCAGAAATAGACTGTAATGGACTCACAGTTAGTTCTCTGCTGTGATTTTTGGTGGTCTAGTAGTGGACTGAAGCAGTCTGGAGTGACCAAATAGTCTGTAGCGGTCAGAATGATGCAGGCCTGGCTCAATAGCTCATGGTCCTATGGAATCATAGCCTAACATGCGTGCCTGAATCGGTGTGTGTGTGTGTCTTTCTCTTTGTGTGAGAGAGAGAGAGACCAGTTGGGGAAAACGATTAGCGAGAGGGTGGGGAGTGATAGAACAAGCATGCACACACACCGTCCTACTCTACTCCCTCGCTCACTGTGTTTGTTGGTCCTGGTTATATAAGTGGCAGAACCTCTAGAAGCACATGTTGACACCATTAATAATGTTTCTCTAGATTGAACTTCAGCCCAGTTTGTGTTTGCAGTAGAGTGTGTGTTGTGGTTCAGTTTGTGCTTGCAGTAGAGTGTGTGTTGTGGTTCAGTTTGTGCTTGCAGTAGAGTGTGTGTTGTGGTTCAGTTTGTGTTTGCAGTAGAGTGTGTGTTGTGGTTCAGTTTGTGCTTGCAGTAGAGTGTGTGTTGTGGTTCAGTTTGTGCTTGCAGTAGAGTGTGTGTTGTGGTTCAGTTTGTGCTTGCAGTAGTGTGTGTTGTGGTTCAGTTTGTGTTTGCAGTAGAGTGTGTGTTGTGGTTCAGTTTGTGCTTGCAGTAGAGTGTGTGTTGTGGTTCAGTTTGTGCTTGCAGTAGAGTGTGTGTTGTGGTTCAGTTTGTGCTTGCAGTAGAGTGTGTGTTGTGGTTCAGTTTGTGCTTGCAGTAGAGTGTGTGTTGTGGTTCAGTTTGTGCTTGCAGTAGAGTGTGTGTTGTGGTTCAGTTTGTGTTTGCAGTAGAGTGTGTGTTGTGGTTCAGTTTGTTCTTGCAGTAGAGTGTGTGTTGTGGTTCAGTTTGTGCTTGCAGTAGAGTGTGTGTTGTGGTTCAGTTTGTGCTTGTGCTTGCAGTAGAGTGTGTGTTGTGGTTCAGTTTGTGCTTGCAGTAGAGTGTGTGTTGTGGTTCAGTTTGTGCTTGCAGTAGAGTGTGTGTTGTGGTTCAGTTTGTGCTTGCAGTAGAGTGTGTGTTGTGGTTCAGTTTGTGCTTGCAGTAGAGTGTGTGTTGTGGTTCAGTTTGTGCTTGCAGTAGAGTGCGTGTTGTGGTTCAGTTTGTGCTTGCAGTAGAGTGTGTGTTGTGGTTCAGTTTGTGCTTGCAGTAGAGTGTGTGTTGTGGTTCAGTTTGTGTTTGCAGTAGAGTGTGTGTTGTGGTTCAGTTTGTGCTTGCAGTAGAGTGTGTGTTGTGGTTCAGTTTGTGCTTGCAGTAGAGTGTGTGTTGTGGTTCAGTTTGTGTTTGCAGTAGAGTGTGTGTTGTGGTTCAGTTTGTGCTTGCAGTAGAGTGTGTGTTGTGGTTCAGTTTGTGCTTGCAGTAGAGTGTGTGTTGTGGTTCAGTTTGTGCTTGCAGTAGAGTGTGTGTTGTGGTTCAGTTTGTGCTTGCAGTAGAGTGTGTGTTGTGGTTCAGTTTGTGCTTGCAGTAGAGTGTGTGTTGTGGTTCAGTTTGTGCTTACAGTAGAGTGTGTGTTGTGGTTCAGTTTGTGCTTTCAGTAGAGTGTGTGTTGTGGTTCAGTTTGTGCTTGCAGTAGAGTGTGTGTTGTGGTTCAGTTTGTGCTTGCAGTAGAGTGTGTGTTGTGGTTCAGTTTGTGCTTGCAGTAGAGTGTGTGTTGTGGTTCAGTTTGTGCTTGCAGTAGAGTGTGTGTTGTGGTTCAGTTTGTGCTTGCAGTAGAGTGTGTGTTGTGGTTCAGTTTGTGCTTGCAGTAGAGTGTGTGTTGTGGTTCAGTTTGTGCTTGCAGTAGAGTGTGTGTTGTGGTTCAGTTTGTGCTTGCAGTAGAGTGTGTGTTGTGGTTCAGTTTGTGCTTGCAGTAGAGTGTGTGTTGTGGTTCAGTTTGTGCTTGCAGTAGAGTGTGTGTTGTGGTTCAGTTTGTGCTTGCAGTAGAGTGTGTGTTGTGGTTCAGTTTGTGTTTGCAGTAGAGTGTGTGTTGTGGTTCAGTTTGCGCTTGCAGTAGAGTGTGTGTTGTGGTTCAGTTTGTGCTTGTGCTTGCAGTAGAGTGTGTGTTGTGGTTCAGTTTGTGCTTGCAGTAGAGTGTGTGTTGTGGTTCAGTTTGTGCTTGCAGTAGAGTGTGTGTTGTGGTTCAGTTTGTGCTTGCAGTAGAGTGTGTGTTGTGGTTCAGTTTGTGCTTGCAGTAGAGTGTGTGTTGTGGTTCAGTTTGTGCTTGCAGTAGAGTGTGTGTTGTGGTTCAGTTTGTGCTTGCAGTAGAGTGTGTGTTGTGGTTCAGTTTGTACTTGCAGTAGAGTGTGTGTTGTGGTTCAGTTTGTGCTTGCAGTAGAGTGTGTGTTGTGGTTCAGTTTGTGCTTGCAGTAGAGTGTGTGTTGTGGTTCAGTTTGTGCTTGCAGTAGTGTGTTTTGTGGTTCAGTTTGTGCTTGCAGTAGAGTGTGTGTTGTGGTTTAGTTTGTGTTTGCAGTAGAGTGTGTGTTGTGGTTCAGTTTGTGCTTGCAGTAGAGTGTGTGTTGTGGTTCAGTTTGTGCTTGCAGTAGAGTGTGTGTTGTGGTTCAGTTTGTGCTTGCAGTAGAGTGTGTGTTGTGGTTCAGTTTGTGCTTGCAGTAGAGTGTGTGTTGTGGTTCAGTTTGTGCTTACAGTAGAGTGTGTGTTGTGGTTCAGTTTGTGCTTGCAGTAGAGTGTGTGTTGTGGTTCAGTTTGTGCTTGCAGTAGAGTGTGTGTTGTGGTTCAGTTTGTGCTTGCAGTAGAGTGTGTCTTGTGGTTCAGTTTGTGCTTGCAGTAGAGTGTGTGTTGTGGTTCAGTTTGTGCTTGTGCTTGCAGTAGAGTGTGTGTTGTGGTTCAGTTTGTGCTTGCAGTAGAGTGTGTGTTGTGGTTCAGTTTGTGCTTGCAGTAGAGTGTGTGTTGTGGTTCAGTTTGTGCTTGCAGTAGAGTGTGTGTTGTGGTTCAGTTTGTGCTTGCAGTAGAGTGTGTGTTGTGGTTCAGTTTGTGCTTGCAGTAGAGTGTGTGTTGTGGTTCAGTTTGTGCTTGCAGTAGAGTGTGTGTTGTGGTTCAGTTTGTGCTTGCAGTAGAGTGTGTGTTGTGGTTCAGTTTGTGCTTGTGCTTGCAGTAGAGTGTGTGTTGTGGTTCAGTTTGTGCTTGCAGTAGAGTGTGTGTTGTGGTTCAGTTTGTGCTTGCAGTAGAGTGTGTGTTGTGGTTCAGTTTGTGCTTGCAGTAGAGTGTGTGTTGTGGTTCAGTTTGTGCTTGCAGTAGAGTGTGTGTTGTGGTTCTTGCTAGCGCCTCCAACCTCCTCTGTCACCCTGGTTTAGTGCTGGGTCCATCTCCCCCTAACCCTCTTTTCTTGTGTAAGTGTGTATGCGTCTAACCTCTGCTGCCTCTGGGCCTGACAGACTGGGTAAATGCCAGCCAACACAGAGCCCAGAGCTGGAGAGAGCATTTAGCCACTGGAGGCAGTTATAATTCTGAGGATCCTTCAGTTTAGTCTCGCAAGGTCTCCTTAGCCAACATAACTTTTCACTAAGGCTTTTCTAGTCAGGAGCATAGTGGGTGTTTGTCCTTGGGATTTGTTGGCCTATATAACCTGGACTGGTTACGGTTTGACACCTTAGCCAGGGCAAATATCCCTCTCACCTACAATAACACACAGACACAAGGCTTACCCCCCGCCATTCCCATGTTCACCAAATCCCTTTCATCCTGGAATTATATTGTTCCTAAAGCGAGGTCAGCTCAGCTCCCACATGGAAGCTATCAGAAAGCCTGTGACTCACCCTGTGCATGTGCTTGTGTGGTGTGTGCAGTGTGAGCGTGCATGTCATTTACTGCATGCCAGTAATGAGGATACTGGTTCTCCTCCACGTATGTGCCTGACCCAGGGTTGTTTCTGTTGTAAAACCCCAGTTTGACTGTTTCTATGGACCTAGATTACTGCACCATGGGCCTAATCACACAGATAATACAGTGGGGCAAAAAAGTATTTAGTCAGCCACCAATTGTGCAAGTTGTCCCACTTAAAAAGATGAGAGAGGCCTGTAATTTTCATCATAGGTACACTTCAACTAGATTTTTTTCTCTCCAGAAAATCACATTGTAGGATTTTTAATGAATGTATTTGCAAATTATGGTGGAAAATAAGTATTTGGTCACCTACAATCAAGCAAGATTTCTGTCTCTCACAGACCTGTAACTTATTCTTTAAGAGGCTACTCTGTCCTCCACTCGTTACCTGTATTAATGGCACCTGTTTGAACTTATAAAAGACATCTGTCCACAACCTCAAACAGTCACACTCCAGACTCCACTATGGCCAAGACCAAAGAGCTGTCAAAGGACACCAGAAACAAAATTGTAGACCTGCACCAGGCTGGCAAGACTGAATCTGCAATAGGTAAGTAGCTTGGTTTGAAGAAATCAACTGTGGGAGCAATTATTAGGAAATGGAAGACATATAAGACCACTGATAATCTCCCTCGATCTGGGGCTCCACGCAAGATCTCACCCCGTGGGGTCAAAATGATCACAAGAACGGTGAGCAAAAATCCCAGAACCATACGGGAGGACCTAGTGAATGACCTGCAGAGAGCTGGGACCAAAGTAACAAAGCCTACCATCAGTAACACACTATGCCGCCAGGGACTCAAATACTGCAGTGCCAGACGTGTCCCCCTGCTTAAGCCAGTACATGTCCAGGCCCGTCTGAAGTTTGCTAGAGAGCATTTGGATGATCCAGAAGAAGAAAATATAACATTTTGGTAAAAACTCAACTCGTCGTGTTTGGAGGACAAAGAATGCTGAGTTGCATCCAAAGAACACCATACCTACTTTGAAGCATGGGGTTGGAAACATCAGGCTTTGAGGCTGTTTTACTGCAAAGGGACCAGGATGACTGATCCGTGTAAAGGAAAGAATGAATGGGGCCATGTATCGTGAGATTTTGAGTGAAAACCTCCTTCCATCAGCAAGGGCATTGAAGATGAAACGTGGCTGGGTCTTTCAGCATGACAATGATCCCAAACACACCGCCCGGGCAACGAAGGAGTGGCTTCGTAAGAAGCATTTCAAGGTCCTGGAGTGGCCTAGCCAGTCTCCAGATCTCAACCCCATAGAAAATCTTTGGAGGGAGTTGAAATTCTGTGTTGCCCAGCAACAGCCCCAAAACATCACTGCTCTAGAGGAGATCTGCATGGAGGAATGGGCCAAAATATCAGCAACAGTGTGTGAAAACCTTGTGAAGACTTACAGAAAACGTTTGACCTCTGTCATTGCCAACAAAGGGTATAGAACAAAGTATTGAGATAAACTTTTGTTATTGACCAAATACTTATTTTCCACCATAATTTGCAAATTTGCAAATTCATTAAAAATCCTACAATGTGATTTTCTGGATTTTTTTTCTCATTTTGTCTGTCATAGTTGAAGTGTACCTATGATGAAAATTACAGGCCTCTCATATTGTTAAGTGGGAGAACTTGCACAATTGGTGGCTGACTAAATACTTTTTTGCCCCACTGTATACTTAGATTACTCCACCTTGGGCCTGATCACACATATAATATCCCTAGAGTACTGGCATGGACCTGATCACACAGAGAATATACTTAGATTACTGCCATGGGCCTGAACACACATAATATATCTAGATTACTGCCATGGGCCTGATCACACAGAATATACCTAGATTACTGCCATGGGCCTGATCACACTGAATATACCTAGATTACTGCCATGGGCCGGATCACACAGAATATACCTAGATTACTGCCATGGCCCGGATCACACAGAATATACCTAGATTACTGCCATGGGCCGGATCACACAGCATATACCTAGATTACTGGCATGGACCTGATCACACAGAATATACCTAGATTACTGCCATGGGCCGGATCACACAGAATATACCTAGATTACTGCCATGGGCCTGATCACACAGAATATACCTAGATTACTGGCATGGACCTGATCACACAGAATATACCTAGATTACTGGCATGGGCCTGACCACACAGAATATACCTAGATTACTGGCATGGACATGATCACACAGAATATACCTAGATTACTGCCATGGGCCTGACCACACAGAATATACCTAGATTACTGGCATGGGCCTGATCACACCGAATATACCTAGATTACTTCCATGGGTGTCACGTTCTGACCTTTATTTCCTATGTTTTGTCATTATTTAGTATGGTCAGGGCGTGAGTTGGGGTGGGCAGTCTATGTTTGTTTTTCTATGATTTGGGGATTTCTATGTTTCGGCCTAGTATGGTTCTCAATCAGAGGCAGGTGTCATTAGTTGTCTCTGATTGAGAATCATACTTAGGTAGCCTGGGTTTCACTGTGTGTTTGTGGGTGTTTGTTTCCGTGTTTGTGTTTTTCACCACACGGTACTATTTTGGGTTTCGTTCATTCCACGTTTATTGGTTTTGTAATCAGTTGTTCATGTGTACATTTTTGTATTAAAAGAACCATGGAGACTTACCACGCCGCCTATTGGTCCTCCGATCCTTTTCGCCTCTCCTCTTCGGAAGAAGAGGAGGAAATCCCTTACAATGGGCCTGATCACACAGAATATACCTAGATTACTGCCATGGGCCTGATCACACAGAATATACCTAGATTACTGCCATGGGCCTGATCACACAGAGAATATACTTAGATTACTGCCATGGTCCTGATCATACAGAATATGCCTAGATTACTGCCATGGGCCTGATCACACAGAATATATCTAGATTACTGACATGGGCCTGATCACACAGAATATACCTAGGTTACTGCCATGGGCCTGACCACACAGAATATACCTAGATTACTGCCATGGGCCTGATCACACAGAATATACCTAGATTACTGGCATGGACATGATCAGACAGAATATACCTAGATTACTGGCATGGGCCTGATCACACCGAATATACCTAGATTACTGGCATGGACCTGATCACACAGAATATACCTAGATTACTGCCATGGGCCTGATCACACAGAATATACCTAGATTACTGCCATGGGCCTGATCACACAGAGAATATACTTAGATTACTGCCATGGTCCTGATCACACAGAATATACCTAGATTACTGCCATGGGTCTGATCACACAGAATATACCTACATTACTGCCATGGGCCTGATCACACCAAATATACCTAGATTACTGCCATGGGCCTGATCACACAGAATATACCTAGATTACTGCCATGGGCCTGACCACACAGAATATACCTAGATTACTGCCATAGGCCTGATCACACAGAATATACCTAGATTACTGCCATGGGCCTGATCACACAGAATATACCTAGATTACTGCCATGGGCCTGACCACACAGAATATACCTAGATTACTGCCATGGGCCTGATCACACAGAATATACCTAGATTACTGGCATGGACATGATCACACAGAATATACCTAGATTACTACCATGGGCCAGATCACACAGAATATACCTAGATTACTGCCATGGGTCTGATCACACAGAATTTACCTAGATTACTGGCATGGGCCTGATCACACAGAATATACCTAGATTACTGGCATGGACCTGATCACACAGAATATACCTAGATTACGGGCATGGGCCGGATCATACAGAATATACCTAGATTACTCCAGCATGAGCCTGGATCAGAGCAGCAGTTTTTTACAGCTCAGGGTTCCACAAGTTCAAGTCTCCTGTCAAATACTCTCTCACAACCAGCTGGCAGGTAAGGCTTTTCACATACTCTGAGCCTGGTGCCATTATAGTACCTAGTGCCTTAAGAGCTTTAGGTATACTCTGAGCCCTGTACCGTTAGGATACCTTGAACCTACAATGTCTGATGCCCCAGGACAACTCTCCATGGCATAAGTAAAGGAGACTGATTGATAGTGATCTGTGTCGGATCAATAACTTTCCTCCAGCCATCACGTATGTAGAACTCTGACTGTTGTGTTGAGACAGAGTTCAGATAAATCCCTCTCGGTGACTGTAGACTAAATCTGAATGTATTCTGCTGTGTGTGTGTGTGTGTGTGTGTGTGTGTGTGTGTGTGTGTGTGTGTGTGTGTGTGTGTGTGTGTGTGTGTGTGTGTGTGTGTGTGTGTGTGTGTGTGTGTGTGTGTGTGTGTGTGTGTGCGTGCGTGCGTGTGTATCTCTGTGTGCGCTTTTGAGGGGAATGCAGATGGAAAGAGGGCCAAAAACACAGAAAATAAACAACAGGCACAGCGGAATATAAAAACCCCTCCAGAGATATTTGACTTTTCAGAATGCTCTCAACCCCATTCTACTGAAGCAAACTAATTAAAGCATTTGGAGCCCACAGCAACAACACTGTCTCCAGTCTGCAGTGGCTGGGGGGCTCCAGAGGGAAAGAGAAGCTGTCTACAGTACATAACACAAAGTTCAGATCCAAAACGTAGAGATTTTATTAAAGACTCCATTCAACCAGTCTAACCCAGGAATACGCCACTGGGAAGAGAAAACAGAACAATCGTCTCCAAACCACATCAGCGTGTGTGTGAGGGCCCCTGGCCCCCTGCCCCAGTGCTGTCTGTCTCCAGATCCTGCATGGGCCCCGTAAACCACAGGAGTGCCTATTCACTTCACCAAAGCCTGTTAGCTTTATAACTGATCTTTTATCAGGTGATCTTCCAAAGGAGGCTGACTAGGCTTGGTGCTGGGCTTGGTGCTGGGCTTAGGGGTGGGCTTGGTGCTGGGCTTAGGGGTGGGCTTGGTGCTGGGCTTAGGGGTGGGCTTGGTGCTGGGCTTAGGGGTGGGCTTGGTGCTGGGCTTAGGGGTGGGCTTGGTGCTGGGCTTGGTGCTGGGCTTAGGGGTGGCCTTGGTGCTGGGCTTGGTGCTGGGCTTAGGGGTGGGTTTGGTGCTGGGCTTGGCGCTGGGCTTGGTGCTGGGCTTGGGGCTGAGCTTGGGGCTGGGCTTGGTGCTGGGCTTGGTGCTGGGCTTGGTGCTGGGCTGGGCTTGTTGCTGGGCTTGGTGCTGGGCTTGGGGCTGGGCTTGGTGCTGGGATTGGGGCTGGGCTTAGGGGTGGGCTTGGTGCTGGGCTTAGGGGTGGGCTTGGTGCTGGGCTTAGGGGTGGGCTTGGTGCTGGGCTTGGTGCTGGGCTTAGGGGTGGCCTTGGTGCTGGGCTTGGTGCTGGGCTTAGGGGTGGGTTTGGTGCTGGGCTTGGCGCTGGGCTTGGTGCTGGGCTTGGGGCTGGGCTTGGGGCTGGGCTTGGTGCTGGGCTTGGTGCTGGGCTTGGTGCTGGGCTGGGCTTGTTGCTGGGCTTGGTGCTGGGCTTGGGGCTGGGCTTGGTGCTGGGATTGGGGCTGGGCTTGGGGCTGGGATTGGGGCTTGGCTTGGGACTGGGATTGGGGCTTGGCTTGGGGCTGGGCTTGGGGCTGGGCTCGGTGCTGGGCTTGGGGCTTGGCTTGGTGCTGGGATTGGGGCTGGGCTTGGTGCTGGGATGGGCTTGTTGCTGGGCTTGGTGCTGGGCTTGGGGCTTGGCTTGGTGCTGGGCTTGGGGCTGGGCTTGGGGCTGGGCTTGGTGCTGGGCTTGGTGCTGGGCTGGGCTTGTTGCTGGGCTTGGTGCTGGGCTTGGGGCTTGGCTTGGTGCTGGGATTGGGGCTGGGCTTGGTGCTGGGATTGGGGCTTGGCCTAGTGCTGGGCTTGGTGCTGGGCTTGGTGCTGGGCTTGTTGCTGGGCTTGGGGCTGGGCTTGGGGCTGGACTTGGTTCTGGGATTGGGGCTGGGATTGGGGCTTGGCTTGGTGCTGGGCTTGGGGCTGGGCTTGGTGCTGGGATTGGGGCTGGGCTTGGGGCTGGGATTGGGGCTTGGCTTGGGACTGGGATTGGGGCTTGGCTTGGGGCTGGGCTTGGGGCTGGGCTCGGTGCTGGGCTTGGGGCTTGGCTTGGTGCTGGGATTGGGGCTGGGCTTGGTGCTGGGATGGGCTTGTTGCTGGGCTTGGTGCTGGGCTTGGGGCTTGGCTTGGTGCTGGGCTTGGGGCTTGGCTTGGTGCTGGGCTTGGGGCTGGGCTTGGGGCTGGGCTTGGTGCTGGGCTTGGTGCTGGGCTTGGTGCTGGGCTGGGCTTGTTGCTGGGCTTGGTGCTGGGCTTGGGGCTTGGCTTGGTGCTGGGATTGGGGCTGGGCTTGGTGCTGGGATTGGGGCTTGGCCTGGTGCTGGGCTTGGTGCTGGGCTTGGTGCTGGGCTTGTTGCTGGGCTTGGGGCTGGGCTTGGGGCTGGACTTGGTTCTGGGATTGGGGCTGGGATTGGGGCTTGGCTTGGTGCTGGGCTTGGGGCTGGGCTTGGGACTGGGATTGGGGCTTGGCTTGGGGCTGGGTTTGGTTCTAGACAGTGGGCCAAGCTCTACCTCTCTACAGCAGGCTCTGCTGCTCTGGTGCTGCTGATTTCAAAGCTGCTAACCACAGGCAAGGAATGCAGCCCCAACACAGGAGAGGGTTGATGGAGGGGGGAGAAGGAGAAGGAGAAGGCTGGATGGGGGGTGTAGAGGGTAGAAGGAGATAGATGGAGGGGTTTGAGATAGAAATGTAGGGGTGTTTGTTTGGGGGGACCCCCAGTCCTGGGTGGGGCGCAGGGTAGAGGGGGGGTGACAGAGATGGATGAGAGTGTAGTAGCTGTGACAGCAGGACACAACCTCACACTCACCCAGAACAGGGGGAGACCGGCTCTATCTGATAAACACAGGGGAGGTACGTGGGAGACAGGGGGAGGTAAGGGGGAGACAAGGGAGGCCTCTGTAGCTCTGATTGTCTGCTGTGTGATTTCTGACAGGACTGTTATTAATTAGTAGTCCATTGAGGCTGCAGGGCTTGTGAATCCTCCTCTGCCTGTATTGCCCCTGTGAGGCCTGCATTTCTGGAACGTGGATGTCTGGTTTATAGAGAAATGTTGAGGTAAGCAACCAGCAGGAAATGTTGCTTAGCGATGTCCGTTTTAGGTTGGCGCTTCAACAACCATTAATCAGAATATGCAGCAGGGTAACAGATGGAGAGCTGAGAGCAGAAGTAACATTCTACAGTACTGTATCCCTCAGCTGGCAATGTCAAACCCCACTGCCAACTCACTGCAGTTTGAGATATGTGCGTGTGTGTCCTTGTCCTTGCTATGAGAACTGTGCTGGTTGTATTGTTTGTCTCCTAAATCTTTAAATGAGGTCTGTAGGTAACGCTCCACTGGGATCTGTGTGTGAAAAGAACGTAGGCAGTGAGGTGGAGCCATGGGAGAGAGGGAGAAAGAGAAAGACATGATGACCTCCATGGTGAGAGGACACGTCTCTCCGTGTGACAGTGTGGTGGTGTCACACACCCCACTCTGTCCAATCAGCAGGCGGGGAAAAATGTCACCGTCACGCTGAATTGTGGCGGAAGGGACAGATCACAGAATAAACGAGAGGAGAGACCTTTCCTTTTGTCTCCACCAGCCGGAAAACAAGTACGACCCAAGGATGCAGTTAGTTGCTCAGTACATGCATCACTCTGGGGAGAGCAGTGTGTGTGTGTGAGGGTGTGGGGGTGTGCGTGTCCTCAGCTGATTAAAGCCAGTCAAGCCTCAGTGATCAGGCCTTTAGCCGTCTCTCCAGTCTGAATGCCAAACACAACAGAGCATGCCCAGACCAGCCATGTGTGGAGACTGGTCAACCTGAGGAAAAAGGGATGAAGGAGGAGAGATCTGGGGGAAAAGGGATGAAGGAGGAGAGATCTGGGGGAAAAGGGATGAAGGAGGAGAGATCTGGGGGAAAAGGGATGAAGGAGGAGAGATCTGGGGGAAAGGGGATGAAGGAGGAGAGATCTGGGGGAAAAGGGACGAAGGAGGAGAGATCTGGGGGAAAAGGAATGAAGGAGGAGAGATCTGGGGGAAAAGGGATGAAGGAGGAGAGATCTGGGGGAAAAGGGATGAAGGAGGAGAGATCTGGGGGAAAAGGGATGAAGGAAGAGAGATCTGGGGAAGAAAGGTTGGACGGGTGGTGGAGGAGAGACAAGAACCACACTCTCTCTCTCTGAGTCAGAAACAACATGACTGTGTTCAGTAAGAATAAATGAGAGACAAAGCTTTGAAACTGAAAATAAAATGGAATGTTCTGGATAACCTCAGGTATCGTCACCTAATGAACATAACCCTGGACTAGAGGTAATGAACATAACCCTGGACTAGATGTAATGAACATAACCCTGGACTAGAGGTAATGAACATAACCCTGGACTAGAGGTAATGAACATAACCCTGGACTAGATGTAATGAACATAACCCTGGACTAGAGGTAATGAACATAACCCTGGACTAGAGGTAATGAACATAACCCTGGACTAGAGGTAATGAACATAACCCTGGACTAGAGGTAATGAACATAACCCTGGACTAGAGGTAATGAACATAACCCTGGACTAGAGGTAATGAACATAACCCTGGACTAGAGGTAATGAACATAACCCTGGACTAGAGGTAATGAACGTAACACTGGACTAGAGGTAATTAACATAACCCTGGACTAGAGGTAATCAACATAACCCTGGACTAGAGGTAATTAACATAACCCTGGACTAAAGGTCTTCTAAGGAGAGATTTAGTGGTTATTTTAGATCTATTTCTTGGTAGATCCTCTTCAGAATTAAGCTGTTTCACGTCCCTCTCTATTCAGTCCTTCTTCCTTCCTTCTATCTCTCCATCTCTCCTGGACCTAGAGCAAAAAGTTGTGACATGGCTCTATACAGCAGCTCTGCCTTTGTGACTATCACCCCACGACCTTCTCTCTTACACAGTCATACACAATGTCTCTCCATCTGTTGTCTTTCTGTGTGGGTCTCTCTCTCTCTCTCTCTCTCTCTCTCTCTCTCTCTCTCTCTCTCTCTCTCTCTCTCTCTCTCTCTCTCTCTCTCGTCTGTGAAGTATCTGGCAGTTATAGAGGGGCATAGGAGGCCAACCTTTAAAGGTTGAGATGATGCACAGATGAGCACTGACCTTTAACAGCGGACACTGTATGTGAGATGGGTCCATACGACACACAACTGAGGGTGAGGGGGCAGACATGGAGAACTAAATGCCAGGGAGGAATGTCCAAGAGGAATTCTTCCACCCCCAGATGCATTTTCACCTCTGCCTGTTCAAGTCCAGAGTGGAAGGCGTTTGTCAAGGGGAGAGAAGTGTAGGCCACTCCCTGGTCTAACAGTTCCTCTCTTCCCTACTTCACTCCTCCTTTCCAATGAATTGCTTCACCTTTTCATTCCTGCCGTACTCTAGCTCCTCTTGTGTGTACTGGTGTGTGTAGCTATCGTGGTATGTGTGTGTGTGTGTGTTCTTGTCTGATGTCATATTGCGTTGTTATGGTGACAGCTCGTTGACAGGGTAATTGATGTAGGTGGTGTTGATGACTCTGCAGTCTTAACGGGGAAGCTCCAATTCATCCATTGATTTACATTTAAATAGGACCTAAAAGGTTACAGCCTGCTAACTATCATCTGTATGTACTTACCATGCTACTGTCTGATTGACACACACACACACACACACACACACACACACACACACACACACACACACACACACACACACACACACACACACACACACACACACACACACACACACACACACACACACACACACACACACACACACACACACACACCAGGGAGATAGTTCAAGATTGATGTCGAAATTGGACATCTACCCATGTTCTGATGTCGGGAATTGCCTTCAAAACCGGCCACTAGGGACAACAGTGAGCGCTATTACCATCAAGTAGGCTTGCGTTTTGCTAGAACAAGAGTCCAAAAGCAAGCCGAGATCTACCGCTCAGATGTTTTTTTAAACATCACTTAATCATAAGCCTATGCAACATGAACCTATTAAAAACAGTTCTGTAGCAATGAGATTTGTGCAGTAGGCTAAAGGCCCAATACATTATCACTGTATCTCGGCTATGCTTGAATTGCCCTGCCAGTGTTGTTCTTCTCAGACCACTTTGAAATTATATTTGTAGATAATTGTAGGAATATCATCACACTGGTAGTAGATCATTTGTTGTATAACATGTGAGGCAGCGCTGAGTGAGCATAATCATTTGTTAAAAAAACATTTTACTGGACTGATTGTCAGTCTGAGGGGAGGGAAAGAGCAGGTGAGGCTGCCTCTCACCCGACTCACCATCCCTCTGCTCTGCCTCCTCTGAGAAAAGGGGACATAGTCTTCCAGCTGATGGCGAAACTCGTTGCACCGCATTATTTCTGCCTCATGCACCAATTCCTGTTGTTACTCCTACGGCCAGAGAAAGTGAAATATTCCTTGATGTAAAAAAAGACGCAAGCCGCTAATAATAACAACGCAAGCTTATCGAAAGACTCTGCTATACTCATTCACTGCAGCTGCATTTCTGGTTTTAGTGTGGGTGGAAGTAGGGAGAATGCACCTTTTATGGCTAATAAAAGTGTTGCACAAAGTGTTGACAGTACTGAATAACAACTTAAACCTGATCTTACAGCTCTTTGCTGTATTCATTAAATCTCTTTTTAGTTATGGTTTTACAATTTTTGAAATCTCACAGTATCAACTTTGCTGTGCGTTCGAGGCTTCTTTTTACAGCCTATGGCCCAAGGACACTTTGCAGACAGTAATCTGAGCAGTGAAGGCTCCTCAGAGGAGGAAGGGGAGGACCTTCCTCATCAGTGAATAAGACAAACGTTGAAACGTTAAAGTTATCCTTTTAGATAAAACTGTACTAAATATATTCACATGTCACCAAATAATTTATTATAACACATTGTTTTGCAATGAAGGTCTACAGTAGCCTCAACACCACTCTGTAGGGTAGCGCCATGGTGTAGCTGGAGGACAGTTAGCTTCTGTCCTCTGTCCTCCTCTGGGTACATTGACAAAACCTAAGAGGCTCATGGTTCTCACTCCATTCCATAGACGTAATTATGTAATTATGACCATTTCTGGAGGACGTCCTCCAACCTATCAGAGCTCTTGCAGCATGAACTGACAAAGGATCAGATAATTAATCTAGCACTGCAGTGCATAAAAGGTGGTGAGCAGTTTACTCAAAGCGAGAGAAACACAATAGTTCAACAGTTTTGAACAAATACATTTATTCCAAAATTAAGGAGAAGCAAGAGAGAGCTAGCTATATTTCGTAGTATAGTTTTTTTTCACTTTCACTTAGCTGGAGTCTAAAGCAGCTAGCTAGTTTAGCCTACTCAAACACCAGGCTCAAACAGAAAGGGATGCTATGTTAGCTAGCTGGCTATGGCTATCCAACCTTCAAACTCTTCCAAGTCAAGGTAATCTTTTGATTTTATAAATGTATTGCCACTGGGGACCGCCGGTGTAACTGGTAAACATCTTGTTGCTTAATGTACTTTGTACAGCATGATTGTAGCGGGTTTAGTAATGCGTTAGTTCTAGTAGCTATGTTGACTATGAGGTGACAATGATGTAGGCTGTGTGTAGCGGTTAGCGGTCATGATATAAATGTTTGGCTTGGGAAGGTGTGTTGTGCACTGAAGTCCACAAGCAGAGGAGAAAAGGTGAGAGCAGAAGAGCGCATAGATAGATGCGAGTATACAGTATATATATATATACAACAAGCTGTTTGTATGTGGCTGTTCTGAAAGTGAACTGTGTTTGAGTGTGATCAGGTGTGTATTCATTGAGCCAATTTTGTTGAAAAACATTTCTTAGATGGAAGCAAACGGAACGAAACTGGAATCAACATACCTGCATTTGTCAAATAGAAACTCTTGTTTGCAAATGTTGGACTGATGATTACACACTAGATCAGCTAGATGCAGACAAGAGAGTGCAAGGCAGGCAGTATTGAATGTGGCACTGTCTGTTCAAATCAAATCAAATGTATTTATATAGCCCTTCGTACATCAGCTGATATCTCAATGTGCTGTACAGAAACCCAGCCTAAAACCCCAAACAGCAAGCAATGCAGGTGTAGAAGCACGGTGGCTAGGAAAAACTCCCTAGAAAGGCCAAAACCTAGGAAGAAACCTAGAGAGGAACCAGGCTATGTGGGGTGGCCAGTCCTCTTCTGGCTGTGCCGGGTGGAGATTATAACAAAACATGGCCAAGATGTTCAAATGTTACCTTGATTACTCAAAATTCTCTCAACGTTGTAAACTTTCATTCATAGGCTAGGTTGTAACAACGTCATGTAGTAGCCTCAACCTATCAATGTTACTTTGAGCTGGGTGAATGGAATATAAATGACAGTCCTCCTCCCTCATCTTAAACGGCACCGACCACCACTGAGGCCTCGTTAATTCTTATTGTGTTACTTTTATTATTACTTTTAATTTTAGTCTACTTGGTAAATATGTTCTTCTTGAACTGCACTGTTGGTTAAGGGCTTGTAAGTAAGCATTTCACTGTAAAGTCTACACCTGTTGTACTCAGCATTTCACTGTAAAGTCTACACCTGTTGTATTCAGCATTTCACTGTAAAGTCTACACCTGTTGTTTTCAGCATTTCACTGTAAATTCTACACCTGTTGTATTCGGCGCAAGTGACAAATACAATTTGATTTGATTTTGATTTGAATCTGAGCTATCTGATTGCCCAGTGGTGCACTTCATTTGCTCTCTGGCCCTGCCTGGTAGGTGGAGTTCTACCTTCAGACACATGAAATGGTTCAACATGGGAACACTTTGTCTTCCCAGCACTAGGTCTGCTGAATGAAGTGCACCTACCGACAACAGAACTAAACAACAAAAAGACATGAGAATGCAAGGCTTCATCGTAGTTTATCTTTTACAGAAAGAGATGGACCGGTTGGTGACCGCTGTGCTAGAGTTTTGTGGATGGGGATGGTGAGTGGGGGTAATCCCATGACTCTGGGTCAGAAGGGTGTGTGTTCAATCCCAGTCGTGGACACTTTAACCTTAACCCTTACCTTCAACATTCGGAATGAGTGCCTAAACTTAACCCTTAACTTTCAAATTTGACGTTTGGAGAATTTGGATGAACGTCTGATTCTGCATTGAGACTGAGAGCTTGTCTCTCACACACACACGCACACACACACACACACGCTATCCCTGCATATCATTATATTAAAACTAAGGTGTTAATTACAATGTCATATATTAATCATGGTTGCATAGCTCTTTTGATTACTGATGTTTTATTCAGCTGAATTAATATAATTTCATCTGTCAGTTTGAGCCTGCCTCTGCCCCAGCTGAAAAGTTACTGCCATGAGATGATCACTGCTGATTTGCTATGCTGAGAGAGATGCTCCATTTATGTATATGTCTTTCTGTACTTGTGAGTTTGTGTCCACTACTATGGCCTGTGTGTTTGACAGTGTATCGATATACATGGCCCACTCTACAGCAGTGTCCAGGCTGGAAGTTATCTCATCTTCAGGAGGTGTGTTTGACAGTGTATCGATATACATGGTCCGCTCTACAGCAGTGTCCAGGCTGGAAGTTATCTCATCTTCAGGAGGTGTGTTTGACAGTGTATCGATATACATGGTCCGCTCTACAGCAGTGTCCAGGCTGGAAGTTATCTCGTCTTCAGGAGGTGTGTTTGACAGTGTATCGATATACATGGTCCGCTCTACAGCAGTGTCCAGGCTGGAAGTTATCTCGTCTTCAGGAGGTGTGTTTGACAGTGTATCGATATACATGGCCCGCTCTACAGCAGTGTCCAGGCTGGAAGTTATCTCGTCTTCAGGAGGTGTGTTTGACAGTGTATCGATATACATGGCCCGCTCTACAGCAGTGTCCAGGCTGGAAGTTATCTTGTCTTCAGGAGGTGTGTTTGACAGTGTATCGATATACATGGCCCGCTCTACAGCAGTGTCCAGGCTGGAAGTTATCTCGTCTTCAGGAGGTGTGTTTGACAGTGTATCGATATACATGGTCCGCTCTACAGCAGTGTCCAGGCTGGAAGTTATCTCATCTTCAGGAGGTGTGTTTGACAGTGTATCGATATACATGGTCCGCTCTACAGCAGTGTCCAGGCTGGAAGTTATCTCATCTTCAGGAGGTGTGTTTGACAGTGTATCGATATACATGGTCCGCTCTACAGCAGTGTCCAGGCTGGAAGTTATCTCGTCTTCAGGAGGTGTGTTTGACAGTGTATCGATATACATGGTCCGCTCTACAGCAGTGTCCAGGCTGGAAGTTATCTCATCTTCAGGAGGTGTTTGACAGTGTATCGATATACATGGTCCGCTCTACAGCAGTGTCCAGGCTGGAAGTTATCTCGTCTTCAGGAGGTGTGTTTGACAGTGTATCGATATACATGGCCCGCTCTACAGCAGTGTCCAGGCTGGAAGTTATCTCGTCTTCAGGAGGTGTGTTTGACAGTGTATCGATATACATGGCCCGCTCTACAGCAGTGTCCAGGCTGGAAGTTATCTCGTCTTCAGGAGGTGTGTTTGGTCCCTTTCTAAATCCTCCCTGAGCGTTGAGAACAGTGGTGATGTGATGCCGGCTCCATACTGGGGATCAATGGTGATTATCACCAACACTTATCCTCTCTTCCCTTTTCTTCTCACTGACACGCAGCAAATAATCGTCTGCAGGTGTTTGAACAATAACACAGTGTAAATGAGCTAATTAAAATGATGCCTCCCTCCGTGTGGGTGGGTGGTAAGGTTAGGGATTAGTCAATGGGGAAAGTCAGGAATACTTCAATAGAAAAGCACAAAGCCAACAGTTCCGCTAAGTGAGCTGTGCCGTGTTGTAAGGATGCCATCTATCACTCCACTAGGGATATGGCATTTGTAAAATAGTTCTTAACATTTTAACTGCATTTTTTTCATTGTTTAAACGATAAGAGAAAATCGTAAAATGACGTGAATTCACAATTCAGATATGATCCTGCTTATGACCACTAGGGGGCAATGCAGTTCAATCTATCAATGTACTGCAGTTCTGGTTAATTACCAGACGGCACTCGCCTTACTATTGTCGCCCACTCAGCAACGATGGTAGTTAATGCCGTTTTAGGTTTTCTGCTGTGTCTCTCCTCCATGTGTCAGTACATGTGACTTCATGTCCCACGTCTCATCAATGTGATGGCTTGCTACAGTGATGTAAGACAGCATGTTCATAGACCTCCAACAATCTGTTGTTAACGCCCCTTATGGTGTTTGAGGGCTCACGCTTGCAGAGCAATTTCTCCATCCAGGCTGTCACGGTTTTTCCATATTGCATCTTATAGTCAGTCTGGTTCTAGATATGTGTTCAGGCATCAGGGCAGTGAAGACAACATCCTCGACCATTGACGATGGCTGCATATCAGCTACAATCATTTCTCTAATCAGCACTGTGATTTTCTCACTCCGTCCCTTATCACAAGGGACTGCTGCCAGCAACGGGTTGAGTCACGGTGCCTCCCTTTCAGATGGTTGCACATTCCACCTGTACTGCCACAGTTCGCATTTATTTCACCACCTTCTCATTTAACTTGTAAAAGTATTGCCATTCAGGACTGTCACTTCCCTGTCTCCGTCTCTGGCATTTTTCAACTGTTAACGACGATGATGTGCGTAGCGTTTGACCTCCGTGGCAAATAACTAATGTTACAGGATTGTTGCATTAGGTACTTATTTAAACATGTTCCCTTTGTGATGTTGATCCCGACCTGTTTGTTAGTGGTAGTTTTGTGATAACTGCACTGTGATCAAAATGTTGTATTTTTTTTTTGCTACATATATTTCGGTAAGGGATTTTTTTTTCATGTTAATGATCCCAATGTAATTTAAACTTTCACACCCCTACACTCCACTCCTCCTCTCCTCCATCAGTCACACTGGAGCCATTAATGTACCATTTATTTATGGCTCTATAAAAACATTAAAGAAGAGGAGAACAGTCTCACTGGCACGAGAACATGAGTTATGGGAAAGGGGGAAAGATTGGAAGGGAGAAAATAGGGAGGATGATGTGCCATGTGGAACATACCAAACCGTAGCATTCCTGTTTTCCTATTGAGGGAGTGAGTAGAGCAGTAACCCACAGTTCTGACCTCTACATTGGAGTGTGTAACATAGCTCTGCTACTGAACTATGAAATCTACAGCCATTTGCCTGTTCAACTCTATAGTTCTATCGTTGGACTGTGTAAGCTGTTCTAGTTGGGTTTTCCCAGGTTCAGTAAGCACAACGTTCTCTGACAGGGTTCTCTGGTTCTGTGGGAGCCACTAAAGGGAGGCCCCTCTCTCATTGTCCAGCTGGCAGGGGTGCTGTAGGGGGTTTGTGTGTTTGGTAGTGTTTGTGTCCGATTGTGTGTGTGTGTGTGTGTGTGTGTGTGTGTGTGTGTGTGTGTGTGTGTGTGTGTGTGTGTGTGTGTGTGTGTGTGTGTGTGTGTGTGTGTGTGTGTGTGTGTGTGTGTGTGTGTGTGTGTGTGTTTTGCACGCTCATGGGGCCAGAGCGAATCACCATGTGTGGACCCAGTAGGGGGACATTCCAGTTGCCCCATGCTTTCCTCAGCCCATTCATCCAGTGCTCAGCTTGACTGTAACAGTATTGTCCTCAGCTCCAGCCTCTTCCCTGCTGGCCCCTAACCCATCAGCCCCACAGCCTCCTCTGTACTAGCCCCTAACCCATCAGCCCTACAGCCTCCTAGCACCTAACCCATCAGCCCTACAGCCTCCTCCGTACTAGCCCCTAACCCATCAGCCCTACAGCCTCCTCCGTACTAGCCCCTAACCCATCAGCCCTACAGCCCATCAACCCTTCGGGCCTCCTCCCTACTCCCGCTAACCCAGCCATCAGTTCCCTGTCACCTTCCAGGGCAGGGGCTATGTTCTAGGAGAGAGGGGATGAGGAATGGGGAAGAGAGTGAGCGTGAGGAGGCCAGTCAAGTCTCTCTCCCAGGACTAGGCCTCCCCTGGTTATGTGGTGGTTGACATTGCAGCAGCATGTAGTGTGAGGTGTAGAGGAACACACATCTCCACTTAACACCTGGTGTTGTGTTGAGTTGTTACTTGAACCTAACACTCTGATTCAGTTACATGTTGAATAGTTTGGTGGGATTGAAGTTTAGTGTTTTCTCCTCTCTCTCTTCTTTTTAGTCTCTCTCTCTCTCTCTCTCTCTCTCTCTCTCTCTCTCTCTGGCCTTTCTCTCCCAGTGAAAGGGCTGTTCATCACTATTCCAGGACGTAGCTGATTAAATGTGATTAAAGCCAATCCATCCATCAGAAGGCCTTTCACTCCGTCACCTCACTCTGTCATTACAGGGGGTCGCCGGGGGGACTGTGTGTGTGTGTGTGTGTGCATGTTTGCGTGTCTGTACGTGTGCTTGTGCCCTCTCTTCAGATGTCTTTTAGCCTGTGATGGATGTTTCCAGACCATAGAGCCACTAATAAAGAGGTCCTCTACTCTCCCTATAAAGAATACAACTCTAGGACCTCTCCTCTCCCTATTTAGACTACAACACTAGGACCTCTCCTCTCCCTATAAAGACAACAACTCTAGGATATCTTCTCTCCATTTTAAAGACTACAACTCTAGGACCTCTCCTCTCCCTATAAAGACTACAAGTCTAGGATATCTTCTCTCCATATAAAGACTACAACTCTAGGACCTCTCCTCTCCCTATAAAGACTACAACTCTAGGACCTCTCCTCTCCCTATAAAGACTACAACTCTAGGACCTCTCCTCTCCATATAAAGACTACAACTCTAGGACCTCTCCTCTCCCTATAAAGACTACAACTCTAGGACCTCTCCTCTCCCTATAAAGACTACAACTCTAGGATATCTCGTCTCCCTATAAAGACTACAACTCTAGGATATCTCCTCTCCCTATAAAGGCTACAACTCTAGGATATCTCCTCTCCATATAAAGACTACAACTCTAGGATCTCTACTCTCCCTATTTAGACTACAACTCTAGGATCTCTCCTCTCCCTATTTAGACTACAACTCTAGGGTCTCTCCTCTCCCTATAAAGACTACAACTCTAGGATCTCTACTCTCCCTATAAAGACTACAACTCTAGGACCTCTCCTCTCCCTATAAAGGCTACAACTCTAGGATATCTCCTCTCCCTATAAAGACTACAACTCTAGGATCTCTCCTCTCCATATAAAGACTACAACTCTAGGATCTCTCCTCTCCATATAAAGACTACAACTCTAGGACCTCTCCTCTCCCTATTTAGACTACAACTCTAGGATCTCTCCTCTCCATATAAAGACTACAACTCTAGGATCTCTCCTCTCCATATAAAGACTACAACTCTAGGACCTCTCCTCTCCCTATAAAGACTACACTCTAGCACCTCTCCTCTCCCTATAAAGACTGACAGTGTGTTCATAGACCTGACAGCGTGTTCATACGTTAGGATCTCTCCTCTCCCTATAAAGACTACAACTTTAGGACCTCTCCTCTCCCTATAAAGACTACAACTCTAGGACCTCTCCTCTCCCTATAAAGACTACAACTTTAGGACCTCTCCTCTCCATATAAAGACTACAACTCTAGGACCTCTCCTCTCCATATAACGACTACAACTCTAGGTCCTCTCCTCTCCCTATAAAGACTACAACTCTAGAACCTCTTCTCTCCCTATAAAGACTACAACTCTAGGACCTCTCCTCTCCCTATAAAGACTACAACTCTAGGATATCTCCTCTCCCTATAAAGGCTACAACTCTAGGATATATCCTCTCCCTATAAAGGCTACAACTCTAGGATATCTTCTCTCCCTATAAAGACTACAACTCTAGGATTTCTCCTCTCCATATAAAGACTTCAACTCTAGGATCTCTACTCTCCTTATTTAGACTACAACTCTAGGATCTCTCCTCTCCCTATTTAGACTACAACTCTAGGGTCTCTCCTCTCCCTATAAAGACTACAACTCTAGGACCTCTCCTCTCCCTATAAAGGCTACAACTCTAGGATATCTCCTCTCCCTATAAAGACTACAACTCTAGGATCTCTCCTCTCCATATAAAGACTACAACTCTAGGATCTCTCCTCTCCATATAAAGACTACAACTCTAGGATCTCTCCTCTCCATATAAAGACTACAACTCTAGGATCTCTCCTCTCCATATAAAGACTACAACTCTAGGATCTCTCCTCTCCCTATAAAGACTACAACTATAGCACCTCTCCTCCCCCTATAAAGGCTACAACTATAGCACCTCTCCTCCCCCTATAAAGGCTAGGACCTCTCCTCTCTCTTTCCCTTTCCTCTCTATATTCTCTACCGCTTTCAGCCAAAGTGGTGGTTATGATGAATGATGTTAGAGAGCCCCATTCTGTATTAAATCCCTTTGTCTCAATGACCCTGAAACACTACTGAATGGAGACACAGTGGCTGGGGATGAGAGAGGAGAGAGGGAGAGAGAATCTATCAGACTCTGTACTGAAGGTCTGTACTGAACACACATAAAGGTAGGCCTACACTCACAGAAGGAGACTTATTGAAGAGCACTTAGCCTGTTTGTCTACCCCTGAATGAGCTTCATGTCTGTATTGTCCTGAAGTGAATGTTTCTTTGACCAATAATCCATTATGAGCATACGTGGGTGTGTTTACGAGCGTGTTGGTGTGGTTAATGAAACAGTGTGAACTTCACCACAACTGCAGTGATCTATCATGCTGAGATCCAACTGATAGCTCCTGCCCTGAGGGGGGCCATGTGTGTGTGTTTCTAACTACTGTAGGTGTGTTCACTGGTAGTAGATGAAATGAGAATTGATAGCGAAGCTATTGGGACCCTCCGTCAGTGTGTGTATACGTGTGTGTGTATCGATCCTGCCTTAGCAGAGGGGCCCACCAAAAGGGATTTCACTGTGTCTGTCTCTGAGCTCCTCTCTGCTGCTTTAACACTTACATCAATACGACTAATACTGATGCTCAGCAGGCAGGAGACAGGGAGGAACACACAAACACACTGATACACACCATAGTGTGTGAGAGTATGGTTATGTTGAATTCAGCTCCTCGTGTGTGATTTCTACTTCTTGACTATGAGGTACAGGAGACAAAGTGCAAGGTGAATATTCATAGTTTACATTTCTTTCTCTATGTGTCTCTCTCTATCTCTCTATCGCTCTATCGCTGTCGCAGCCCAGGAGGTTGGAGAGGCGTGTTGGTCCCTCCCAGTCCTCTCCTCCCCTGACAGCTAGAAACACTGATAGGTCAATGTGGCTGTCACTGGGTTAGTCACTATAGTGACAGATAGGAGTAGAGAGACAGGGACATAGCTCTCTGAACATCAATATGGTGACAGGCAGGCTGCTGTATCAACATCCACCTACTGTACACACACACACACACACACACACACATATATCTCTCTGATCTAAGCCTATGTTGGGTTCCTTTTATTAAACACTGTGTTTGTGTATTTTTGTCATCAGAATAAAGTAAGCACCTCATGTAACACTGTGTACATACAGTGTACCGGGGCTGTCTGTGTATACAGTGAGTGAGTATATGGATGTTCCAATTTATGAGTGAGTGGACAATTTCAGATTCATGTCAACTTTATTATCCCACCGGGGGAAATTCATTTGGTCGTGTGCTTAAAAAGGCCGGACATAAAACATAAAAACACAGAATAATACACAATAAAATGTATTTGAAAGTGTGATAGCCCACATATTTACAGTGAAAGTGCAATATGCTGTACACTCAAGGGACCAATAGACTATGCATGTTAGAGCCTAATGGCCGTCGGAATGAAAGAGTGCCCATATCTATCTGTTCTGAAGTTCTTTTGAAGGAGTCTCCTTCCCCTTGTCCAGCTGCTGTTATGACAGAGGTTTGAGTGAAGGGGATGGGTACTGTCCTGTCACATGCTTTCAAGTTTCTGGAGGATGAGGTTTGTTCACAGGCTGGTGGCTCGTCCTTGGTCTATAACAATTATCCTTCCTGCCGTCTTGATCAAGTGCTAAAGCATGACTTGGTCTTGTATATCAAACCAAAAGACAGAACACTCTGCAGGACAGATTTGTAAAACATCTGTAGGATATGGCGATCAACATTAACATTCTCTGTTGCAGTTTCTTTGCCTTTGCCAGGGCTCGGTCATTGAATTTCAATGTATTGTCTATTTATATTCCCAGGTATTTATGTGGTCACTCTGTGGACTGATTCCTGTTGATCTTAGTAGACGATAGTGCATTTTTATTCCTTTCAACATCAATTTCCATCTCTTTTGTTTTCTTAGCGTTTATTTCAAGAAGGCTATCTGCGCACCATTTCCCTGTCAAATCAAATTATTTATATAGCCCTTCGTACATCAGCTGATATCTCAAAGTGCTGTACAGAAACCCAGCCTAAAACTCCAAACAGCAAGCAATGCAGGTGTAGAAGCACGGTGGCTAGGAAAAACTCCCTAGAAAGGCCAATACCTAGGAAGAAACCTAGAGAGGAACCAGGCTATGTGGGGTGGCCAGTCCTCTTCTGGCTGTGCCGGGTGGAGATTATAACAGAACATGGCCAAGATGTTCAAATGTTCATAAATGACCAGCATGGTCGAATAATAATAAGGCAGAACAGTTGAAACTGGAGCAGCAGCACAGTCAGGTGGAAGTTGAAACTGGAGCAGCAGCATGGCCAGGTGGACTGGGGACAGCAAGGAGTCATCATGTCAGGTAGTCCTGGGGCATGGTCCTAGGGCTCAGGTCCTCCGAGAGAGAGAAAGAAAGAGAGAAGGAGAGAATTAGAGAACGCACACTTAGATTCACACAGGACACCGAATAGGACAGGAGAAGTACTCCAGATATAACAAACTGACCCCAGCCCCCTGTCAAAACCTTCAAGAGACGTTTGGTCTGGGTGGAGGAAACCCTATAACAGCAGTGTCATCTGCATATTCAAAGAATTTGTGGGCTGGGTCAGAGGCGTGACAATCGTTTGTTTACAGTGTGTACAGCACAGGAGGTTGGTGGCACCTTAATTGGGGAGGACGGGCTCGTGAAGCGGAGTCAGTGGAATGGTATCGAATACATCAAACATATGGTTTGATGCCATTCCATTTGCTCCATTCCAGACATTATTATGAGCCGTCCTCCCCTCAGCAACCTCCACTGGTGTACAGGATTGGTGAAAGTACGCAACCTTGCGGGGTTCCCATATTCACCGGTCTAGATGTGGAGATGGTGGAGTTAAACTTCACTTGTTGAGTGCGGTTCACAAGGAAACTATTAGTCCACTTGATCAGTAGAGAGTTGACACTAAAATTCACCAGCTTATCCACCCCACCAGTAGGTGGAGTTGGATGGTTTTGTACACGCTACTGAAGTCAATGAATACAATTTTCACTTGGCTATTTGCCTTTTCTAAGTCATCGTAGATGTTGTTCAGCATGACCAGTAACGCATCATCAACGCCCCTGGAGGCACGGTAGGTGAACTGGTTTGGATCTAGTTGGGATGAGACACCAGTGAGAAGATATTTTGAGAACAAAAATGCTAAACATTTCATAGATACATACTGTATGTCAGGGCTACGTTGTTATTTACCTTTGGCCTGATGTTTTTTTTTTACAATCCGCAACTTTTTCCATAAGTCTGTAATTATCCCGCTTTCCAGTGACAGCTGGAACAGCTTCTGGAATGGTAGTGCGAGCTGGTCTGCACATGTCCAGATTGCCTTGTTGCTGACTCCATCTGGACCATATGATTTTTTTGAGGAGTTTTTTAAATTCCTGATTCACCCACGGTTTATTATTGGGAGGATGTCGTCTTTCTTTTTGGGAACAACGAGATCCTCCCAGAAACTGATGTACTGTACTCAGAGCCAGTATCCACTGCCTCTTCCAGGTCGTTGGCGCTGTCCATCAGTCAGTGGACTGGAAACAGTCCTGGAGGGCTTCAGTAGCTTCAGGAGTTTCCTTTTTTGGCCTTCTCTTGCTGCAGTCGCTGTTTGTAGACTGTGATGATCTGAACAATGTTATGATCTGAACTGGAGGTCGACCGATTATGATTTTTCAACGCCGATACCGATACCGATTATTGGAAGACAAAAAAAGGCTGATACTAATTAATCGGACGATTTTTTAAATGTAGATGTATATATACATTATTGTAATAATGACAATTGCAACAATACTGAATGAACAATGAACACTTTTATTTGAACTTAATATAATACATATTATGGGCTTTTGGATGGGTGTTCTTAAGGTGATTCCACAGGTTGGTGTTTTTATTTATTTAGCCGTTGCTGACCCCATGCTTACATCTTTATCACAAATAAGACACCGTGCCAATTCCATGTCATTGTCCTACACTGGTGCTCTGCTTTTCTCTGCCATCTGTAAAACACACACAGCTGTGAAGTGACAATGATACTGAAGAGTCTGCTTAGGAGACAAATACTCTCAACTGTTTGAATAAAAATAGAGTTTAAGTTGCCTGTGATGAATGTTGAAGACAAAAACTGTAATTTCTATATGCAGGAAATCCTATTTTAATAATGGACATGGTAAGAATTGACTACCAAAGTGTGAGTCATAATTCCCATGACACCTTGCAAAATCTGAAAAGCGGTTCCAACAGGCTTCACCTGGGATGTTACCATAACAGAGGTCCCAACAGGCTTCACCTGGGATGTTTCCATAACAGAGGTCCCAACAGGCTTCACCTGGGATGTTACCATAACAGAGGTCCAACAGGCTTCACCTGGGATGTTTCCATAACAGAGGTCCAGACAGGCTTCACCTGGGATGTTACCATAACAGAGGTCCAACAGGCTTCACCTGGGATGTTTCCATAACAGAGGTCCCAACAGGCTTCACCTGGGATGTTACCATAACAGAGGTCCCAACAGGCTTCACCTGGGATGTTTCCATAACAGAGGTCCAGACAGGCTTCACCTGGGATGTTTCCATAACAGAGGTCCCAACAGGCTTCACCTGGGATGTTACCATAACAGAGGTCCAACAGGCTTCACCTGGGATGTTTCCATAACAGAGGTCCAGACAGGCTTCACCTGGGATGTTACCATAACAGAGGTCCCAACAGGCTTCACCTGGGATGTTTCCTTTAACAGGTCCAACAGGCTTCACCTGGGATGTTACCATAACAGAGGTCCCAACAGGCTTCACCTGGGATGTTACCATAACAGAGGTCCCAACAGGCTTCACCTGGGATGTTACCATAACAGAGGTCCAGACAGGCTTCACCTGGGATGTTTCCATAACAGAGGTCCAGACAGGCTTCACCTGGGATGTTACCATAACAGAGGTCCCAACAGGCTTCACCTGGGATGTTACCATAACAGAGGTCCAACAGGCGTCACCTGGGATGTTTCCATAACAGAGGTCCCAACAGGCTTCACCTGGGATGTTACCATAACAGAGGTCCCAACAGGCTTCACCTGGGATGTTACCATAACAGAGGTCCCAACAGGCTTCACCTGGGATGTTACCATAACAGAGGTCCAACAGGCGTCACCTGGGATGTTTCCATAACAGAGGTCCCAACAGGCTTCACCTGGGATGTTACCATAACAGAGGTCCAACAGGCTTTATTTCGGATGGGACGTATGACATATTGCTGGTACTGTATGATGGTAAATGTTCAGATAGACTGCACATGTTAAAGTCTCCCATGATCAGCTTTGCTGCTTTAGGTGACTCTGTCTCAGCCTGGAAAAGCTGTTTGGGTGTCAGCGGAGAGGGCTATGTAAACAATATATTGTCGGACCTGATTTATTTCCCGTGGCAGCATTTCTCTTACCAGAGTTGATGTTTCTGTCCATTTTAGCTCCACAACAGAGTCGGGGTCCTGTTCCGTAAGCCAGGTCTCAGATGGACAGATCAGGCAGGATTGTCAGTACTCAGAAAGGTATTGGGTACAAGCCTGTAGCTCGTCATGCTTGCAGCAAGGAAGCCTTCTCTTGGGAACATGGTGATTGTGGTAATGTAGTGTAAGTGTAAGTGTAAGCTTGCAGCAAAGGGTCGGAGGTTAAGCAGGACATCTTTTGTGTGTGATATCTGTGTCTCGTGGTCGCGACATATCCATTCAGGGTTTAGGTCGATGGCTTGTGTCATACCACTAAAAACTTGGTTGATTAAGGGGGATCCCAACCTTAAATCACTTTAAATAAATAAACAAACAAACAAACGAGCACAAACGACCGAGTCACTGCAAGAGCAGATGCCGTGAGTGAGTTTATATTGTGTGCATCCGTGTTGCATGGATGTGTGTGAAGATGGGCCAGAAAGCAGAGGGGGAGAGGGGAAGGGTGAGGACAGGGTGAGAGGAAGGGTGAGGACAGGGTGAGGGGAAGGGGTGAGGGGAAGGAGTGAGGGGAAGGGTGAGGACAGGGTGAGGGGAAGGGTGAGGACAGGGTGAGGGGAAGGGGTGAGGGGAAGGAGTGAGGGGAAGGGGTGAGGGGAAGGAGTGAGGGGAAGGGTGAGGACAGGGTGAGGGGAAGGAGTGAGGGGAAGGGGTGAGGGGAAGGGTGAGGACAGGGTGAGGGGAAGGGTGAGGACAGGGTGAGGGGAAGGGTGAGGACAGGGTGAGGGGAAGGGGTGAGGGGAAGGAGTGAGGGGAAGGGTGTGGACAGGGTGAGGGGAAGGGTGAGGACAGGGTGAGGGGAAGGGGTGAGGGGAAGGGGTGAGGACAAGGTGAGGGGAAGGGGTGAGGACAGGGTGAGGGGAAGGGGTGAGGGGAAGGAGTGAGGACAGGGTGAGGGGAAGGGGTGAGGACAGGGTGAGGGGAAGCGGTGAGGACGGGGTGAGGACAGGGTGAGGGGAAGGGGTGAGGGCGGGATGAAGGGAAGCGGTGAGGACGGGGTGAGGACGGGGTGAGGGGAAGGGGTGAGGGAAGGGGTGAGGACGGGGTGAGGGGAAGGGGTGAGGGGAAGGGGTGAGGACGGGGTGAGGACGGGATGAAGGGAAGCGGTGAGGACGGGGTGAGGGGAAGGGGTGAGGACGGGGTGAGGACGGGGTGAGGGGAAGGGGTGAGGAGCGGGTGTGGGGAATGGGTGAGGATGTGGTGTGGGGAATGGGTGAGGACGTGGTGTGGGGAATGGGTGAGGACGTGGTGTGGGGAATGGGTGAGGAGCGGGTGTGGGGAATGGGTGAGGAGCGGGTGTGGAGAATGGGTGAGTACGTGGTGTGGGGAATGGGTGAGGATGTGGTGCGGGGAATGGGTGGGGGGCGGGTTTGGGGAATGGGTGAGGAGTGGGTAAGGACAGGGTGAGGGGAATGGGTGAGGACGTGGTGTGGGGAATGGGTGAGGACGTGGTGTGGGGAATGGGTGAGGATGTGGTGTGGGGAATGGGTGAGGAGCGGTGTGGGGAATGGGTGAGGACATGGTATGGGGAATGGGTGAAGACATGGTGTGGGGAATGGGTGAGGAGCGGGTGTGGGGAATGGGTGAGGAGCGGGTGTGGGGAATGGGTGAGGATGTGGTGTGGGGAATGGGTGAGGACGTGGTGTGGGGAATGGGTGAGGACGTGGTGTGGGGAATGGGTGAGGAGCGGGTGTGGGGAATGGGTGAGGAGCGGGTGTGGAGAATGGGTGAGGACGTGGTGTGGGGAATGGGTGAGGATGTGGTGCGGGGAATGGGTGAGGGGCGGGTTTGGGGAATGGGTGAGGAGCGGGTAAGGACAGGGTGAGGGGAATGGGTGAGGACGTGGTGTGGGGAATGGGTGAGGACGTGGTGTGGGGAATGGGTGAGGACAGGGTAAGGACAGGGTGAGGGGAATGGGTGAGGACGTGGTGTGGGGAATTGGTGAGGAGCAGGTAAGGACAGGGTGAGGGGAATGGGTGAGGACGTGGTGTGGGGAATGGGTGAGGAGCGGGTAAGGACAGGGTGAGGGGAATGGGTGAGGACGTGGTGTGGGGAATGGGTGAGGAGCGGGTAAGGACGGGGTGTGGGGAATGGGTGAGGACGTGGTGTGGGGAATGGGTGAGGAGCGGGTAAGGACAGGGTGAGGGGAATGGGTGAGGACGTGGTGTGGGGAATGGGTGAGGAGCGGGTAAGGACGGGTGTGGGGAATGGGTGAGGACGTGGTGTGGGGAATGGGTGAGGACAGGGTAAGGACAGGGTGAGGTGAATGGGTGAGGATGTGGTGTGGGGAATGGGTGAGGAGCGGGTAAGGACGGGGTGTGGGGAATGGGTGAGGACAGGGTAAGGACAGGGTGAGGTGAATGGGTGAGGACGTGGTGTGGGGAATGGGTGAGGAGCGGGTAAGGACGGGGTGTGGGGAATGGGTGAGGACAGGGTAAGGACAGGGTGAGGTGAATGGGTGAGGACGTGGTGTGGGGAATGGGTGAGGAGCGGGTAAGGTGAGAGGCTTGATGTGTTTACGGACCGTGCCACGATGTCTGGGCTATCTGTAGTGTCTGTCTGTACTTCACCTGCGCTGCTCTGTCTCCCTGACAGAACACACACACACTCACACACCCACACACACACGCGCACATGCACACTGAGAGGGGATGAATAGGGCCCAGCAGTAACACATGGAGCGACGCCCCGTAGAGTGTGTGTCAGAAGAGGAGTGATTTAGGAGGTTATGCCTGGACCACTGCTGTGACACCTGCCTTAAGAATCTAACTATCTCACACACACACACACCTCCTGTTACCATTCTGCTACTGCCTCCGACCCATAACCCCTGACCCTCAACCCCCAGCCCCTGCCTGTGTCAGAGGAGACCCTGTTTTACAATCCGCCATGTTGCTGTAGACTTCAGGTTTGGCCGTAGGGACACAGCATATGGCAGTAGAGGAGTGTGGAATGTGTTGAGGGCTTGAGTAAGTGTGTGTGTGTGTGTGTGCGTGTGTGCGTGTGTGTGTGTGTGTGTGTGTGTGTGTGTGTGTGTGTGTGTGTGTGTGTGTGTGTGTGTGTGTGTGTGTGTGTGTGTGTGTGTGTGTGTGTGTGTGTGTGCGTGCGTGTCTGTGTCTGTGTGCTTGCGTGTCTGTGTCTGTGTCTGTGTCTGTGTCTGTGTCTGTGTCTGTGTCTGTGTCTGTGTGTGTGTGTGTGTGTGCCGTTCCCCTCCCCAGTGCTGTGTTACCGTTCTCCCCCTGGTGACGTTAGTAAACCACGAGTCACTACACTGAGGCCTCAGCTTTGTAAATAAAACCTTAACATGTCATTTATTGTCACCTTCCATAAGGATGACTATTAGTCACATTCACTATGTGTGGGACTGGGACTACAGCATTAGAGCAGAGCATTTCCATGTAAAAGGTGCTATGAGCACAAACCTGAAGTTTATAGGAGCATATCAAAATGGGGTCAAATGAATGCTAAGAGTTTATATTTTCCGGAAATGAAGGCATTCATGTTTTTTCAACTATTTTTCATCCTTAAAAATGAGGAATTAGCAAAGGCTTTGATTTCTGGTCACAGAGACAGAAAAGATAACAGAGGTTACCAAATGGGTGACAAAACAATCCGTAACAGAATGACAGCAATTGAATTGGCCACAACGGGAAATCATAGTAGTCACAAACCACAGTTGCAGTAGATCACAATGCAGTACAGTAGAGCACAGTAGACTAGAGTACAGTAGATCACAGCACAGTAGAGTAGAGCACAGTAGAGCACAGTAGAGCACAGAAGAGTACAGTAGAGTACAGTAGATCACAGCACAGTACAGTAGAGTAGAGCACAGTAGATCACAGCACAGTAGAGTAGAGCACAGTAGAGTACAGCAGAGTACAGTAGATCACAGCACAGTACAGTACAGTAGAGCACAGTAGAGTACAGTGGAGTACAGCACAGTAGAGTACAGTAGATCACAGCACAGTAGAGTAGAGCACAGTAGAGCACAGAAGAGTACAGTAGAGTACAGTAGAGTACAGTAGATCACAGCACAGTACAGTACAGTAGAGCACAGTGGAGTACAGCACAGTAGAGTACAGTAGAGCACAGTAGAGTACAGTGGAGTACAGCACAGTAGAGTACAGTAGATCACAGCACATTAGAGTAGAGCACAGTAGAGCACAGTAGAGTACAGTAGAGTACAGTAGATCACAGCACAGTACAGTACAGTAGAGCACAGTGGAGTACAGCACAGTAGATTACAGTAGATCACAGCACAGTAGAGCACAGAAGAGTACAGTAGAGTACAGTAGATCACAGCACAGTACAGTAGAGTAGAGCACAGTAGATCACAGCACAGTAGAGTAGAGCACAGTAGAGTACAGCAGAGTACAGTAGATCACAGCACAGTACAGTACAGTAGAGCACAGTAGAGTACAGTGGAGTACAGCACAGTAGAGTACAGTAGATCACAGCACAGTAGAGTAGAGCACAGTAGAGCACAGAAGAGTACAGTAGAGTACAGTAGATCACAGTACAGTACAGTACAGTAGAGCACAGTAGAGTACAGTGGAGTACAGCACAGTAGATTACAGTAGATCACAGCACAGTAGAGCACAGAAGAGTACAGTAGAGTACAGTAGATCACAGCACAGTACAGTACAGTAGAGTACAGCACAGTAGAGTACAGTAGAGCACAGCACAGTACAGTACAGTAGAGCACAGTAGAGTGCAGTAGAGTACAGCACAGTACAGTAGAGTACAGTAGAGCACAGCACAGTACAGTACAGTAGAGCACAGTACAGTATAGTACAGTAGAGCACAGTAGAGTACAGTAGAGCACAGTACAGTAGGGCACAGTAGAGTACAGTATAGTACAGTAGAGCACACTAGAGCACAACACAGTACAGTACAGTACAGTACAGTACAGTAGAGCACAGCACAGCACAGTACAGTAGTGTACAGTAGAGTACAACAGAGCACAGTAGAGTATAGCACAGTAGATTACAGTAGAGCACAGTAGATTACAGTAGAGCACAGCACAGTACAGTAGAGTACAGTGGAGCACAGTAGAGTACAGTAGAGCACAGTACAGTAGGGCACAGTACAGTAGGGCACAGTAGAGTACAGTAGAGTATAGTAGAGCACAGCACAGTACAGGAGAGCACAGTACAGTACAGTACAGAAGAGTACAGTAGAGCACAGAAGAGTACAGTAGATCACAGCACAGTATAGTAGAGTACAGTAGAGTACAGTACAGTATAGCACAGTAGAGTACAGTACAGTATAGCACAGTAGAGTACAGTACAGTATAGCACAGTAGAGTACAGTACAGTATAACACAGTAGATTTGATTTGATTTGATAGAGTACAGTACAGTGGAGCACAGTAGGGTACAGTACAGTAGAGCACAGTAGAATACAGTACAGTATAACACAGTAGAGTACAGTACAGTAGAGCACAGTAGGGTACAGTACAGTAGAGTACAGTACAGTAGAGCACAGTAGGGTACAGTGCAGTAGAGCACAGTAGAGTACAGTACAGTAGAGCACAGTAGGGTATAGTACAGTAGAGCACAGTAAGGTACAGTACAGTGGAGCACATTAGGGTACAGTACAGTAGAGCACAGTAGGGTACAGTATAGTGGAGCACATTAAGGTAGAGCACAGTAGAGTACAGTACAGTATAGCACAGTAGAGTACAGTACAGTATAGCACAGTAGAGTACAGTACAGTATAACACAGTAGAGTACAGTACAGTATAGCACAGTAGAGTACAATACAGTATAACACAGTAGATTTGATTTGATTTGATAGAGTACAGTACAGTGGAGCACAGTAGGGTACAGTACAGTAGAGCACAGTAGAATACAGTACAGTATAACACAGTAGAGTACAGTACAGTAGAGCATAGTAGGGTACAGTACAGTAGAGTACAGTACAGTAGAGCACAGTAGGGTACAGTACAGTAGAGCACAGTAGAGTACAGTACAGTAGAGTACAGTACAGTAGAGCACAGTAGGGTATAGTACAGTAGAGCACAGTAGGGTACAGTACAGTGGAGCACATTAGGGTACAGTACAGTAGAGCACAGTAGGGTACAGTACAGTGGAGCACATTAAGGTAGAGCACAGTAGAGTACAGTACAGTAGAGCACAGTAGAGTACAGTACAGTAGAGCACAGTAGAGTACAGTACAGTAGAGCACAGTAGAGTACAGTACAGTAAGTAGAGCACAGTAGAGTACAGTACAGTAGAGCACAGTAGAGTACAGTACAGTAGAGCACAGTAGAGTACAGTACAGTAGAGCACAGTAGAGTACAGTACAGTAGAGCACAGTAGAGTACAGTACAGTATAACACAGTAGAGTACAGTACAGTAGAGCACAGTAGAGTACAGTACAGTAGAGCACAGTAGAGTACAGTACAGTAGAGCACAGTAGAGTACAGTACAGTAGAGCACAGTAGAGTACAGTACAGTAGAGCACAGTAGAGTACAGTACAGTAGAGCACAGTAGAGTACAGTACAGTAGAGCACAGTAGAGTACAGTACAGTAGAGCACAGTAGAGTACAGTACAGTAGAGCACAGTAGAGTACAGTACAGTATAACACAGTCAGGTAAAGTTTTTTTTTAAGTGTATAGTTTAGTACAGTAGAGTTGAGTATAGTACAGTTAAATGTAGGGGTGAGTGGGGTAAGTTGAGCATTTAGCATCACTCCTTCAAGGGAAATATATAATTATAAATAAAATAAAATAAAAAAGATCTACATGTTTTTGGGGCTGGGCTTTATATCTAATTAATTTGATTAATTCAAATGTATGTTTTTCCCACGATATTCTAAATGCCTGTATCGCAACAATCTAGTGTTTTAAATATTTTTATTTTTATGAGTGTTTATGTCCACTTGTTCTCATGTTGTCTTTGGTCTCGTCTCCTTCTGCTATAACTGTGCAACTTCCCATTTACACACACACACCACGCCCCTCCCCCCCCACGCCCCTCCCCCCCCACACCCCTCCCCCACACACCAAGCCCCCCCACACCCCAGGCCCCTCCCCCCCACCCCAGGCCCCTCCCCCCACACAAATCCCCTCCCACACACACCACACCCCTCCCCCACACACCATGCCCCTCCCCCACATAGCAAGCCCCTCCCCCACACACCATGCCCCTCCCCCACACACCAAGTCCCCAAAACCCTTTTATGTTTAAATTCCTCAAATGTGCAAAGAGCAGAGTATCAATGAAAAGGAATGCTAAGGTTGTCGCGCGTGGCATTGTGGTACCAAGTAGTGCTAGCAGCATTTTAGCCGAAGACTGTTATACTAGCTGTCTAGTCTGTGTTTTATAAGTGTGCAATAAGCATAAAACACAATCATATATAGAATTGTCACTCAATCTCATTCTGAGAAATAATTCAGGCCACTAGATTTCAACATCTGAACAAAGTGGACATGCTTACAGTTGGAGACGAACAGAAGGGTGTGTTCATAACCATTCAATTGTACTACCCTGTTAGCTAGCAAACAGATCCAAGTTGGCTAAACTTGAAATATAAAGATTAGATGGCTACTCACTAGCATGCGAGCTTGTGCTTGAGAGATTGTTTGAAGTGAAGGTGCATTATGCATGGTTCTGGTTTTTCATGTTGTATTATTATTTAACCTTTATTTAACTAGGCAAGTCAGGTTAAAAACGAGGTTCAATTTGTAACAAAAAGGGCATTTTCATAGACAGACTTGAAAGCCAGATCAGTGGTTATTGCCATAAAGCAGGTCAAACTATTTTGATAAAATAATTAAATGAGTGGGTCTTATAGTTGTGGAAGGTTTTTTATTCAGCCTAGATATAACTTCACAAGACCTGAAATCATTAGATTATTGCTGACTGTTTGAAATGCAGTGTATTTTAACTTTAATTGTACAACAAAGCTTATTTAGAGAAAACTTTGTTTTTTTTAAATCGAGAGAGTATATATTGTGAATCGACCATAAATTAGAAAAATGTAGATAATTTTTTTTATCACCCAGCCTTACATGTATTTCAGTATCCTTAGTGTAACGGTCGTCGTATGAAGGTGTGGACCAATGTGCAGCGTGGTAAGTGTTCATGTTATTTTTTATTTAAACTGAACACAAAACAAAATAACAGAGAATGAACGAGAACGAAAACTAAACAGTCCTGTCAGGTGCAGAAACACAAAACAGAAAACAACTACCCACAAGACACTGGTGGGAAAAGGCTACCTAAGTATGGTTCTCAATCAGAGACAACGATAGACAGCTGCCTCTGATTGAGAACCACACCCGGCCAAACACACAGAAATAGAAAACATAGAACACAAAAACATAGAATGCCCACCCCGACTCACACCTTGACCAAACCAAAATAGAGACATAAAAAGGACCTCTAAGATCAGGGCGTGACACTTAGGAATAATCAGAGTTAATGTAAACATTAGAATTTTAAAAACATAGCTTGTCCAACAAAAGTGGTCTCTTGAAACAACCTGTCCCAGGTATGGGGTAAGTTGTACCACGGGACAGAGTAAATTGAGCCTCCCACAAATTTCTGTACTGATTGAAATATTACCAATACCTTTTTAAAACCACATTTGCCATTATTCCCAAACAGAATTTAACACAATCACAATCATTTTTTTGTAAAAAAAATAAATAATTAAAAGCAAAAAACACTTTTTAAATTTGTTTTAACACGGGCCAGGCCCTGTTGTTACCTCCCATTCCAGCAATAATACCTTGCATTACACCTGGGAAGAAAACTTAAATTCGCTCAACTTGCCATTGGCTCAGCTTACCCCATGGCCATTGGCTCAACTTGCCATTGGCTCAGCTTACCCCATGGCCATTGGCTCAACTTGCCTTTCCAAGGCAAACATTTTGACTATTAGCCTACACAGCTACAAGGATGCACTTTCATGCTAGGTTTAGGACCTCATATTGTAGCTTATAGAGACCCCAACTGATATATAGAACACTCTTAAAAGTATCTACTTTGGTTTAGATACAAGCATCATACATCTGGACCTAACTTGCTTACCACTTTTTCCATGTGGTTTCTTCCTTCACAGACTCCATGAAATTATGACCTCTTCCTAAACATTTGGTCAAATGATACATGTTGTGTATGGTTTCCTAGAAATAAGGGTGGCTCAACTTACCCCACTATCTCCTACTCTATTCCACTCTGTACTGAAATAAATTCTACTCTACTTTTACTTTACTGTGCTATACTATACTGTACTCTACTTTTCTTTACTGTACTGAACCCTACTTTACTATACTGTATGTAATTCTACTCTACTCTGCTCTACTCTCCTCTCCTCTGATGCTCTACTCTACTCTGCTCTGATGTTCTGTTCTACTCTACTCTGCTCCTCTCTAATGCTCTGCTGTACTCTACTCTGCTCTACTCTGAGGCTGTGCTCTACTCTACTCTGCTCTGATGCTCTACTCTACTCTGCTCTGATTCTCTACTCTACTCTGCTCTGATGCTCTACTCTAATCTGCTCTGATGCTCTACTCTGCTCTGCTCTGATGCTCTGCTCTACTCTGTTCTACTGTACTCTACTCTGATGCTGTGCTCTGCTCCACTCTGCTCTACTCTGCTCTACTCTGCTCTGATGCTCCACTCTGCTCTACTCTGCTCTGATGATCTGTTCTGCCCTACTCTACTCTGATGCTCTACTCTACTCAGCTCTGCTCTGATGCTCTACTCTACTCTGCTCGGATGCTCTGCTCTACTCTGTTCTACTTTACTCTGCTCTGAGGCTCTACTCTACTCTACTCTGCTCTGATACTCTGCTCTACTCTCCTCTCCTCTATTCTACTCTAATGCTCTGCTGTACTCTACTCTTCTCTACTCTGATGCTGTGCTCTACTCTACTCTGCTCTGTTGCTCTACTCTACTCTGCTCTGATTCTCTACTCTACTCTGCTCTGATGCTCTACTCTACTCTGCTTTGATGCTCTGCTCTACTCTGCTGCTTTACTCTACTCTGCTCTGATGCTCTACTCTACTCTGCTCTGATGCTCTGCTCTACTCTATTCTACTGTACTCTACTCTGATGCAGTGCTCTGCTCTACTCTGCTCTGATGCTCTGTTCTGCTCTACTCTACTCTGATGCTCTACTCTTCTCTGATGCTCTGCTCTACTCTGTTCTGCTCTATTCTACTCTGATGCTCTACTCTACTCTGCTCTGATGCTCTACTCTCTTCTGTTCTGCTCTACTCTACTCTGCTCTGATGCTCCACTCTACTCTGCTCTGATGCTCTGTTCTGTTCTGCTCTACTCTACTCTGATGCTCTACTCTACTCTGCTCTGATGCTGTACTCTACTCTACTCTGCTCTGCTCCTCTCAGCTCCGCTCTTCTCTACTGTGCTGTTCAAACTTGTGAAACATAGACGTCTATGATTGGTACAGATTTGGTCCCCTCTGGACCAACCGAATTTGGTGTTGTTTGGGGGCGGAGCTCATTAGGATAATAGCCTGAGTGTAGAATAAAACCTAAGTATGCAAAGGAGGATAGTACATGTGTTGACCTTTGTGTACCTATTCAGGACACATCACCATGAAGAGAATGATATTAATGATTCTGCATTTCTACATAGTACAGATCAATAACCCATGATGTCATTCTGTTATCATCATTCTCAGCATATATGTGTATGGTTTGTTAAACTTTACAATCAATGTTTTCTGCTCCCATTTTGAAGTGAGAAAATGAGTCTTAGAGACTCAGCGTCACTCTGTTAGCGTGGAACTGCCCAGTAGTCAAACTCAGAACAGTGCCTGTAGTGTTTGGCTGGTTTGACTGTTTTATAAAGACTGAGGACAGGGGTGTGGAAATGGGCCATCCTCTTTGTGTGTGTGTGTGTGTGTGTGTGTGTGTGTGTGTGTGTGTGTGTGTGTGTGTGTGTGTGTGTGTGTGTGTGTGTGTGTGTGTATGCGTGCATGCATGCGTGCGTGTGTGTGTGCCCTAGCTGAGGCTGTTGTTCTAGCTGACCTATTTCTGCCCAGTCTTAAAGAGGACATTTCCCTTCCTCTCACTGGTGCTGGTCATCAACACTATCCCTCCGTGGGAGCTGCACACATGCCTGCACAAATATACCACATACATGCCCAACTCTACTGTACGTTGAATGATGCATAATAAGTCCAAATAACTACTGTCTCTCTCTACCTGTCCCATTTCTCTACTCTCTCTGCCTGTCCCATTTCTCCGCTCTCTCTGCCTGTCCCATTTCTCCGCGCTCTCTGCCTGTCCCATGTCTTCTCTCTCTGCCTGTCCCATGTCTTCTCTCTCTGCCCGTCCCATGTCTTCTCTCTCTGCCTGTCCCATGTCTTCTCTCTCTGCATGTCACATTTCTCCTCTCTCTGCCTTTCCCATTTCTCCGCTCTCTCTGCCTGTCCCATTTCTCCGCGCTCTCTGCCTGTCCCATGTCTTCTCTCTCTGCCTGTCCCATTTCTCCTCTCTCTGCCTGTCCCATGTCTTCTCTCTCTGCCTGTCACATTTCTCCTCTCGCTCTGCCTGTCCCATTCCTCCTCTCTCTGCCTGTCCTGTATCTCCTCTCTCTCTGCCTGTCCCATTTCTCCTCTCTATGCCTGTCCCATTTCTCACCTCTCTCTACCTGTCCCATTTCTCCTCTCTCTGCCTGTCCCGTTTCTCCTCTCTCTCTCTGCCTGTCCCATTTCTCATCTCTCTCTGCCTGTCCCATTTCTCCGCTCTCTCTGCCTGTCCCATTTCTCCGCGCTCTCTGCCTGTCCCATTTCTCCTCTCTCTCTGCCTTTCCCATTTCTCCTCTCGCTCTGCCTGTCCCATTTCTCCGCTCTCTCTACCTGTCCCATTTCTCCTCTCTCTCTGCCTGTCACATTTCTCCTCTCTCTGCCTGTCCCGTTTCTCCTCTCTCTCTCTGCCTGTCCCATTTCTCCGCTCTCTCTGCCTGTCCCGTTTCTCCTCTCTCTCTCTGCCTGTCCCATTTCTCCGCTCTCTCTCTGCCTGTCCCATTTCTCCTCTCTCTGCCTGTCACATTTCTCCTCTCTCTGCCTGTCCCATTCCTCCTCTCTCTGCCTGTCCTGTATCTCCTCTCTCTCTGCCTGTCCCATTTCTCCTCTCTCTCTGCCTGTCCCATTTCTCCTCTCTCTGCCTGTCCCATTTCTCCTCTCTCTGCTTGTCCCATTTCTCCGCTCTCTCTGCCTGTCCCATTTCTCCTCTCTATCTGCCTGTCACATTTCTCCTCTCTCTCTGCCTGTCCCATTTCTCCGCTCTCTCGGCTTGTCCCATTTCTCCTCTCTCTCTGCCTGTCCCATTTCTCCTCTCTCTCTGCCTGTCACATTTCTCCTCTCTCTGCCTGTCCCGTTTCTCCTCTCTCTCTCTGCCTGTCCCATTTCTCCTCTCTCTGCCTGTCCCATTTCTCCTCTCTCTCTCTGCCTGTCCCATTTCTACGCTCTCTCTGCTTGTCCCATTTCTCCGCTCTCTCTGCCTGTCCCATTTCTCCTCTCTCTCTGCCTGTCCCGTTTCTCCTCTCTCTCTCTGCCTGTCCCATTTCTCCGCTCTCTCTGCCTGTCCCATTTCTCCTCTCTCTGTGCCTGTCACATTTCTCCTCTCTCTGCCTGTCCCATTTCTCCTCTCTCTGCCTGTCCCGTTTCTCCTCTCTCTCTCTCTGCCTGTCCCATTTCTCTGCTCTCTACCTGTCCCATTGCTTCTTTCTTTCTCTCTCTCGCTCTCTTTCTGTCTTGAGGGAGATACAGGGAACTGTGGACTATTGGCTGTTGGCTGATCTTTCTCTGTGAATCCATCTGTCCCTACGACACATCAGAAATCTGTCGCTTCAATCTTTATGCCCCTGTATAGTCATGGAAACGGCCATATGGCCACCAATGGCCAATGTTCCCACACCGGAACGCAAAGACAGGCTGGCACTAAATCACGCAGGCCCCAGGATCTGTATCTACCCCTCTCTGTGTGTGGGTACAGAAGGATTCACAACCGCATCCCAGAGACAGGCATTCACCTCTCTACAATAGCCTTGAGAAGAGGAGAATAGGATGGAATGGGGTTTATGGCTGGTGTTTGTATGTGTTGGGGGGATACTCTGTCCCTCGTCCTACATCCCCCCTCTGCCTCGTCTTTCCAACACATAGATTTATCAGACCTGAAACTGTGGTGGGTCCGTGAGATGAACAAAGAAAGAGGCTGAGACAAAGAAATATGGAGATGAAGAAATTGGACACAGATGGATACAGAGAAATACAGACAAATATAGACAAATACAGACGGATACAGACAAATACAGACAAATGCATCCAAATACAGACGAATACAGACAAATACAGACAAATGCATCCAAATACAGACGAATACAGACAAATACAGACAAATGCATCCAAATACAGACGAATACAGACAAATACAGACAAATACAGATGGATACCAACAGATACAGACAAGTGTAGACCGATACAGACAGAGACAGATGGATACAGACAGATACAGACAAATACAGACAAATACAGATGGATACCAACAGATACAGACAAGTGTAGACCGATACAGACAGAGACAGACGGATACAGACTGATGCAGACAGGTTCAGACAGAGACAGACAGAGACAGACAGATGCAGACAGAGACAGACATATGCAGACAGGGAACAGACAGAGACAGACAGAGACAGACAGATGCAGACAGAGACAGACAGATGCAGACATAGACAGACAGATGCAGACAGAGACAGACATATGCAGACAGATACAGACAAATACAGATGGATACCAACAGATACAGACAAGTGTAGACCGATACAGACAGAGACAGACGGATACAGACTGATGCAGACAGGGACAGACATATGCAGACAGATGCAAACAGGGACAGACAGAGACAGACAGATGCAGACAGAGACAGACATATGCAGACAGGGGACAGACAGAGACAGACAGAGACAGACAGATGCAGACAGAGACAGACAGATGCAGACAGAGACAGACAGATGCAGATAGGGACAGACAGAGACAGACAGAGACAGACAAAGACAGACAGAGACAGACAGAGACAGACAAAGACAGACAGAGACAGACAGATACAGACAGAGACAGACAGAGACAGACAGAGACAGATACAGACAGAGAAAGACAGATACAGACAGATACAGACAGAGACAGAGACAGACAGAGACAGACAGAGCGTATGGGAATCACATTCCAACAGGTTTTAGACATTATGCTAATAGCCTTAGTTGCCTCCAGGCACCTCATCCCCCTCTTTCCTCTTGTTAATGTTCCCTTCTTCTTGTTGTTTCATTCTGTCTTTCTGGGTGGTTGGAGGCAGAGGTCTGGAAGCTTATTGAGGGATTCAAAGTGGCATTGCTCTGGATTGTATCAATGACCCGCTGTGTGGGTCGGTGGGCGGCGGGATGTCCTGGATTCTCTCAGTGACCCGGCTAAAGTGGAGGATGTGGGAAAAGGTTATTGCATCCTCTGTGGATGCGGCAAGAAGATGATCCATGCCAGTGTGTGTGTGTGAGAGAGAGAGGTTGGCATATTTACACTGTCTCAGTTTTATAGCTTTCCACAAAGAGCCAGCTGTGTCTATAGAGCATTCAGAGCAGAGAGACTGTGTCTATAGAGCATGAAGAGCAGAGAGACTGTGTCTATAGAGCCTGCAGAGCAGAGAGACTGTGTCTATAGAGCCTGCAGTGTTGAGAGGCTGTGTCTATAGAGCCTGCAGAGCAGAGAGACTGTGTCTATAGAGCCTGCAGAGCAGAGAGACTGTGTCTATAGAGCCTGCAGAGCAGAGAGACTGTGGCTATAGAGTCTGCAGAGCAGAGAGACTGTGGCTATAGAGCCTGCAGAGCAGAGAGACTGTGTCTATAGAGTCTGCAGTGTTGAGAGACTGTGTCTTTAGAGTCTGCAGTGTTGAGAGACTATGTCTATAGAGCCTGCAGAGCAGAGAGACTGTGTCTATAGAGCCTGCAGAGCAGAGAGACTGTGGCTATAGAGTCTGCAGAGCAGAGAGACTGTGTCTATAGAGCATGAAGAGCAGAGAGACTGTGTCTATAGAGCCTGCAGAGCAGAGAGACTGTGGCTATAGAGTCTGCAGTGTTGAGAGACTGTGTCTATAGAGCCTGCAGAGCAGAGAGACTGTGTCTATAGAGCCTGCAGAGCAGAGAGACTGTGTCTATAGAGCCTGCAGAGCAGAGAGACTGTGGCTATAGAGTCTGCAGAGCAGAGAGACTGTGTCTATAGAGCCTGCAGTGTTGAGAGGCTGTGTCTATAGAGCCTGCAGAGCAGAGAGACTGTGGCTATAGAGCCTGCAGAGCAGAGAGACTGTGTCTGTAGAGTCTGCAGTGTTGAGAGACTATGTCTACAGAGCCTGCAGAGCAGAGAGACTGTGTCTATAGAGCCTGCAGAGCAGAGAGACTGTGGCTATAGAGTCTGCAGAGCAGAGAGACTGTGGCTATAGAGCCTGCAGAGCAGAGAGACTGTGTCTATAGAGCATGAAGAGCAGAGAGACTGTGTCTATAGAGCCTGCAGAGCAGAGAGACTGTGGCTATAGAGTCTGCAGTGTTGAGAGACTGTGTCTATAGAGCCTGCAGAGCAGAGAGACTGTGTCTATAGAGCCTGCAGAGCAGAGAGACTGTGTCTATAGAGCCTGCAGAGCAGAGAGACTGTGGCTATAGAGTCTGCAGAGCAGAGAGACTGTGTCTATAGAGGCTGCAGTGTTGAGAGGCTGTGTCTATAGAGCCTGCAGAGCAGAGAGACTGTGGCTATAGAGCCTGCAGAGCAGAGAGACTGTGTCTGTAGAGTCTGCAGTGTTGAGAGACTATGTCTACAGAGCCTGCAGAGCAGAGAGACTGTGTCTGTAGAGTCTGCAGTGTTGAGAGACTATGTCTACAGAGCCTGCAGAGCAGAGAGACTGTGTCTATAGAGCCTGCAGAGCAGAGAGACTGTGGCTATAGAGTCTGCAGAGCAGAGAGACTGTGGCTATAGAGCCTGCAGAGCAGAGAGACTGTGTCTATAGAGCCTGCAGAGCAGAGAGACTGTGTCTGTAGAGTCTGCAGTGTTGAGAGACTATGTCTATAGAGCCTGCAGTGCAGAGAGACTGTGTCTATAGAGCCTGCAGAGCAGAGAGACTGTGGCTATAGAGTCTGCAGTGTTGAGAGACTGTGTCTATAGAGCCTGCAGAGCAGAGAGACTGTGTCTATAGAGCCTGCAGAGCAGAGAGACTGTGTCTATAGAGCCTGCAGAGCAGAGAGACTGTGGCTATAGAGTCTGCAGAGCAGAGAGACTGTGGCTATAGAGTCTGCAGAGCAGAGAGACTGTGTCTATAGAGCCTGCAGTGTTGAGAGGCTGTGTCTATAGAGCCTGCAGAGCAGAGAGACTGTGGCTATAGAGCCTGCAGAGCAGAGAGACTGTGTCTATAGAGCCTGCAGAGCAGAGAGACTGTGTCTGTAGAGTCTGCAGTGTTGAGAGACTATGTCTATAGAGCCTGCAGAGCAGAGAGACTGTGGCTATAGAGCCTGCAGAGCAGAGAGACTGTGTCTATAGAGCCTGCAGAGCAGAGAGGCTGTGTCTATAGAGCCTGCAGAGCAGAGAGACTGTGGCTATAGAGTCTGCAGTGTTGAGAGACTGTGTCTATAGAGCCTGCAGAGCAGAGAGACTGTGTGGCTATAGAGCCTGCAGAGCAGAGAGACTGTGTGGCTATAGAGCCTGCAGAGCAGAGAGACTGTGTCCATAGAGCCTGCAGAGCAGAGACTGTGTCTATAGAGCCTGCAGAGCAGAGAGACCGTGGCTATAGAGCCTGCAGAGCAGAGAGACTGTGGCTATAGAGCCTGCAGAGCAGAGAGACTGTGTCTATAGAGCCTGCAGTGCAGAGAGACTGTGTCTATAGAGCCTGCAGAGCAGGGAGACTGTGTCTATAGAGCCTGCAGAGCAGGGAGACTGTGTCTATAGAGCCTGCAGAGCAGAGAGACTGTGTCTATAGAGCCTGCAGAGCAGAGAGACTGTGTCTATAGAGCCTGCAGAGCAGGGAGACTGTGTCTATAGAGCCTGCAGAGCAGAGAGACTGTGTCTATAGAGCCTGCAGAGCAGAGAGACTGTGTCTATAGAGCCTGCAGAGCAGAGAGACTGTGGCTATAGAGCCTGCAGAGCAGAGAGACTGTGTCTATAGAGCCTGCAGAGCAGGGAGACTGTGTCTGTAGAGTCTGCAGTGTTGAGAGACTATGTCTATAGAGCCTGCAGAGCAGAGAGACTGTGGCTATAGAGCCTGCAGAGCAGAGAGACTGTGTCTATAGAGCATGAAGAGCAGAGAGACTGTGTCTATAGAGCCTGCAGAGCAGAGAGACTGTGGCTATAGAGTCTGCAGTGTTGATAGACTGTGTCTATAGAGCCTGCAGAGCAGAGAGACTGTGTCTATAGAGCCTGCAGAGCAGAGAGGCTGTGTCTATAGAGCCTGCAGAGCAGATAGACTGTGGCTATAGAGTCTGCAGTGTTGAGAGACTGTGTCTATAGAGCCTGCAGAGCAGAGAGACTGTGTGGCTATAGAGCCTGCAGAGCAGAGAGACTGTGTCTATAGAGCCTGCAGAGCAGAGACTGTGTCTATAGAGCCTGCAGAGCAGAGAGACCGTGGCTATAGAGCCTGCAGAGCAGAGAGACTGTGGCTATAGAGCCTGCAGAGCAGAGAGACTGTGTCTATAGAGCCTGCAGTGCAGAGAGACTGTGTCTATAGAGCCTGCAGAGCAGGGAGACTGTGTCTATAGAGCCTGCAGAGCAGGGAGACTGTGTCTATAGAGCCTGCAGAGCAGGGAGACTGTGTCTATAGAGCCTGCAGAGCAGAGAGACTGTGTCTATAGAGCCTGCAGAGCAGAGAGACTGTGTCTATAGAGCCTGCAGAGCAGAGAGACTGTGGCTATAGAGCCTGCAGAGCAGAGAGACTGTGTCTATAGAGCATGAAGAGCAGAGAGACTGTGTCTATAGAGCCTGCAGAGCAGAGAGACTGTGGCTATAGAGTCTGCAGTGTTGAGAGACTGTATCTATAGAGCCTGCAGAGCAGAGAGACTGTGTCTATAGAGGCTGCAGAGCAGAGAGACTGTGTCTATAGAGCCTGCAGAGCAGAGAGACTGTGGCTATAGAGTCTGCAGAGCAGAGAGACTGTGTCTATAGAGCCTGCAGTGTTGAGAGGCTGTGTCTATAGAGCCTGCAGAGCAGAGAGACTGTGGCTATAGAGCCTGCAGAGCAGAGAGACTGTGTCTATAGAGCCTGCAGAGCAGAGAGACTGTGTCTGTAGAGTCTGCAGTGTTGAGAGACTATGTCTACAGAGCCTGCAGAGCAGAGAGACTGTGTCTATAGAGCCTGCAGAGCAGAGAGACTGTGGCTATAGAGTCTGCAGAGCAGAGAGACTGTGGCTATAGAGCCTGCAGAGCAGAGAGACTGTGGCTATAGAGCCTGCAGAGCAGAGAGACTGTGTCTGTAGAGTCTGCAGTGTTGAGAGACTATGTCTATAGAGCCTGCAGTGCAGAGAGACTGTGTCTATAGAGCCTGCAGAGCAGAGAGATTGTGGCTATAGAGTCTGCAGTGTTGAGAGACTGTGTCTATAGAGCCTGCAGAGCAGAGAGACTGTGTCTATAGAGCCTGCAGAGCAGAGAGACTGTGTCTATAGAGCCTGCAGAGCAGAGAGACTGTGGCTATAGAGTCTGCAGAGCAGAGAGACTGTGGCTATAGAGTCTGCAGAGCAGAGAGACTGTGTCTATAGAGCCTGCAGTGTTGAGAGGCTGTGTCTATAGAGCCTGCAGAGCAGAGAGACTGTGGCTATAGAGCCTGCAGAGCAGAGAGACTGTGTCTATAGAGCCTGCAGAGCAGAGAGACTGTGTCTGTAGAGTCTGCAGTGCTGAGAGACTATGTCTATAGAGCCTGCAGAGCAGAGAGACTGTGGCTATAGAGCCTGCAGAGCAGAGAGACTGTGTCTATAGAGCCTGCAGAGCAGAGAGGCTGTGTCTATAGAGCCTGCAGAGCAGAGAGACTGTGGCTATAGAGTCTGCAGTGTTGAGAGACTGTGTCTATAGAGCCTGCAGAGCAGAGAGACTGTGTGGCTATAGAGCCTGCAGAGCAGAGAGACTGTGTGGCTATAGAGCCTGCAGAGCAGAGAGACTGTGTCTATAGAGCCTGCAGAGCAGAGAGACTGTGGCTATAGAGCCTGCAGAGCAGAGAGACTGTGTCTATAGAGCCTGCAGTGCAGAGAGACTGTGTCTATAGAGCCTGCAGAGCAGGGAGACTGTGTCTATAGAGCCTGCAGAGCAGGGAGACTGTGTCTATAGAGCCTGCAGAGCAGAGAGACTGTGTCTATAGAGCCTGCAGAGCAGAGAGACTGTGTCTATAGAGCCTGCAGAGCAGGGAGACTGTGTCTATAGAGCCTGCAGAGCAGAGAGACTGTGTCTATAGAGCCTGCAGAGCAGAGAGACTGTGTCTATAGAGCCTGCAGAGCAGAGAGACTGTGGCTATAGAGCCTGCAGAGCAGAGAGACTGTGTCTATAGAGCCTGCAGAGCAGGGAGACTGTGTCTGTAGAGTCTGCAGTGTTGAGAGACTATGTCTATAGAGCCTGCAGAGCAGAGAGACTGTGGCTATAGAGCCTGCAGAGCAGAGAGACTGTGTCTATAGAGCATGAAGAGCAGAGAGACTGTGTATATAGAGCCTGCAGAGCAGAGAGACTGTGGCTATAGAGTCTGCAGTGTTGAGAGACTCTATCTATAGAGCCTGCAGAGCAGAGAGACTGTGTCTATAGAGCCTGCAGAGCAGAGAGACTGTGTCTATAGAGCCTGCAGAGCAGAGAGACTGTGGCTATAGAGTCTGCAGAGCAGAGAGACTGTGTCTATAGAGCCTGCTTTGTTGAGAGGCTGTGTCTATAGAGCCTGCAGAGCAGAGAGACTGTGGCTATAGAGCCTGCAGAGCAGAGAGACTGTGTCTATAGAGCCTGCAGAGCAGAGAGACTGTGTCTGTAGAGTCTGCAGTGTTGAGAGACTATGTCTATAGAGCCTGCAGTGCAGAGAGACTGTGTCTATAGAGCCTGCAGAGCAGAGAGATTGTGGCTATAGAGTCTGCAGTGTTGAGAGACTGTGTCTATAGAGCCTGCAGAGCAGAGAGACTGTGTCTATAGAGCCTGTAGAGCAGAGAGACTGTGGCTATAGAGCCTGCAGAGCAGAGAGACTGTGGCTATAGAGTCTGCAGAGCAGAGAGACTGTGGCTATAGAGTCTGCAGAGCAGAGAGACTGTGTCTATAGAGCCTGCAGTGTTGAGAGGCTGTGTCTATAGAGCCTGCAGAGCAGAGAGACTGTGGCTATAGAGCCTGCAGAGCAGAGAGACTGTGTCTATAGAGCCTGCAGAGCAGAGAGACTGTGTCTGTAGAGTCTGCAGTGTTGAGAGACTATGTCTATAGAGCCTGCAGAGCAGAGAGACTGTGGCTATAGAGCCTGCAGAGCAGAGAGACTGTGTCTATAGAGCCTGCAGAGCAGAGAGGCTGTGTCTATAGAGCCTGCAGAGCAGAGAGACTGTGGCTATAGAGTCTGCAGTGTTGAGAGACTGTGTCTATAGAGCCTGCAGAGCAGACAGACTGTGTGGCTATAGAGCCTGCAGAGCAGAGAGACTGTGTGGCTATAGAGCCTGCAGAGCAGAGACTGTGTCTATAGAGCCGGCAGAGCAGAGAGACCGTGGCTATAGAGCCTGCAGAGCAGAGAGACTGTGGCTATAGAGCCTGCAGAGCAGAGAGACTGTGTCTATAGAGCCTGCAGTGCAGAGAGACTGTGTCTATAGAGCCTGCAGAGCAGGGAGACCGTGTCTATAGAGCCTGCAGAGCAGAGAGACTGTGTCTATAGAGCCTGCAGAGCAGGGAGACTGTGTCTATAGAGCCTGCAGAGCAGAGAGACTGTGTCTATAGAGCCTGCAAAGCAGAGAGACTGTGTGGCTATAGAGCCTGCAGAGCAGAGACTGTGTATATAGAGCCTGCAGAGCAGAGACTGTGTCTATAGAGCCTGCAGAGCAGAGAGACCGTGGCTATAGAGCCTGCAGAGCAGAGAGACTTTGGCTATAGAGCCTGCAGAGCAGAGAGACTGTGTCTATAGAGCCTGCAGTGCAGAGAGACTGTGTCTATAGAGCCTGCAGAGCAGGGAGACCGTGTCTATAGAGCCTGCAGAGCAGAGAGACTGTGTCTATAGAGCATGAAGAGCAGAGAGACTGTGTCTATAGAGCCTGCAGAGCAGGGAGACTGTGTCTGTAGAGTCTGCAGTGTTGAGAGACTATGTCTATAGAGCCTGCAGAGCAGAGAGACCTTTGCTATAGATCCTGCAGAGCAGAGAGACTGTGTCTATAGAGCATGAAGAGCAGAGAGACTGTGTCTATAGAGCCTGCAGAGCAGAGAGACTGTGTCTATAGAACCTGCAGAGCAGAGAGACTGTGTCTATAGAGCCTGCAGAGCAGAGAGACTGTGGCTATAGAGTCTGCAGAGCAGAGAGACTGTGTCTATAGAGCCTGCAGTGTTGAGAGGCTGTGTCTATAGAGCCTGCAGAGCAGAGAGACTGTGGCTATAGAGCCTGCAGAGCAGAGAGACTGTGTCTATAGAGCCTGCAGAGCAGAGAGACTGTGTCTGTAGAGTCTGCAGTGTTGAGAGACTATGTCTACAGAGCCTGCAGAGCAGAGAGACTGTGGCTATAGAGCCTGCAGAGCAGAGAGACTGTGTCTATAGAGCCTGCAGAGCAGAGAGACTGTGTCTGTAGAGTCTGCAGTGTTGAGAGACTGTGTCTATGGAGCCTGCAGAGCAGAGAGACTGTGGCTATAGAGCCTGCAGTGCAGAGAGACTGTGTCTATAGAGCCTGCAGAGCAGAGAGATTGTGGCTATAGAGTCTGCAGTGTTGAGAGACTGTGTCTATGGAGCCTGCAGAGCAGAGAGACTGTGTCTATAGAGCCTGCAGAGCAGAGAGACTGTGTCTATAGAGCCTGCAGAGCAGAGAGACTGTGGCTATAGAGTCTGCAGAGCAGAGAGACTGTGTCTATAGAGCCTGCAGTGTTGAGAGGCTGTGTCTATAGAGCCTGCAGAGCAGAGAGACTGTGGCTATAGAGCCTGCAGAGCAGAGAGACTGTGTCTATAGAGCCTGCAGAGCAGAGAGACTGTGTCTGTAGAGTCTGCAGTGTTGAGAGACTATGTCTATAGAGCCTGCAGAGCAGAGAGACTGTGGCTATAGAGCCTGCAGAGCAGGGAGACTGTGTCTATAGAGCCTGCAGAGCAGAGAGACTGTGTCTATAGAGCCTGCAGAGCAGGGAGACTGTGTCTATAGAGCCTGCAGAGCAGGGAGACTGTGTCTATAGAGCCTGCAGAGCAGAGAGACTGTGTCTATAGAGCCTGCAGAGCAGAGAGACTGTGTCTATAGAGCCTGCAGAGCAGGGAGACTGTGTCTATAGAGCCTGCAGAGCAGAGAGACTGTGTCTATAGAGCCTGCAGAGCAGAGAGACTGTGTCTATAGAGCCTGCAGAGCAGAGAGACTGTGGCTATAGAGCCTGCAGAGCAGAGAGACTGTGTCTATAGAGCCTGCAGAGCAGGGAGACTGTGTCTGTAGAGTCTGCAGTGTTGAGAGACTAGGTCTATAGAGCCTGCAGAGCAGAGAGACTGTGGCTATAGAGCCTGCAGAGCAGAGAGACTGTGTCTATAGAGCATGAAGAGCAGAGAGACTGTGGCTATAGAGCCTGCAGAGCAGAGAGACTGTGGCTATAGAGTCTGCAGTGTTGAGAGACTGTGTCTATAGAGCCTGCAGAGCAGAGAGACTGTGGCTATAGAGTCTGCAGAGCAGAGAGACTGTGTCTATAGAGCCTGCAGTGTTGAGAGGCTGTGTCTATAGAGCCTGCAGAGCAGAGAGACTGTGGCTATAGAGCCTGCAGAGCAGAGAGACTGTGTCTATAGAGCCTGCAGAGCAGAGAGACTGTGTCTGTAGAGTCTGCAGTGTTGAGAGACTATGTCTACAGAGCCTGCAGAGCAGAGAGACTGTGTCTATAGAGCCTGCAGAGCAGAGAGACTGTGTCTATAGAGCCTGCAGTGTTGAGAGGCTGTGTCTATAGAGCCTGCAGAGCAGAGAGACTGTGGCTATAGAGCCTGCAGAGCAGAGAGACTGTGTCTATAGAGCCTGCAGAGCAGAGAGACTGTGTCTGTAGAGTCTGCAGTGTTGAGATACTATGTCTATAGAGCCTGCAGAGCAGAGAGACTGTGGCTATAGAGCCTGCAGAGCAGAGAGACTGTGTCTATAGAGCCTGCAGAGCAGAGAGGCTGTGTCTATAGAGCCTGCAGAGCAGAGAGACTGTGGCTATAGAGTCTGCAGTGTTGAGAGACTGTGTCTATAGAGCCTGCAGAGCAGAGAGACTGTGTGGCTATAGAGCCTGCAGAGCAGAGAGACTGTGTGGCTATAGAGCCTGCAGAGCAGAGAGACTGTGTCTATAGAGCCTGCAGAGCAGAGACTGTGTCTATAGAGCCTGCAGAGCAGAGAGACCGTGGCTATAGAGCCTGCAGAGCAGAGAGACTGTGTCTATAGAGCCTGCAGTGCAGAGAGACTGTGTCTATAAAGCCTGCAGAGCAGGGAGACTGTGTCTATAGAGCCTGCAGAGCAGGGAGATTGTGTCTATAGAGCCTGCAGAGCAGGGAGACTGTGTCTATAGAGCCTGCAGAGCAGAGAGACTGTGTCTATAGAGCCTGCAGAGCAGAGAGACTGTGTCTATAGAGCCTGCAGAGCAGGGAGACTGTGTCTATAGAGCCTGCAGAGCAGAGAGACTGTGTCTATAGAGCCTGCAGAGCAGAGAGACTGTGTCTATAGAGCCTGCAGAGCAGAGAGACTGTGGCTATAGAGCCTGCAGAGCAGAGAGACTGTGTCTATAGAGCCTGCAGAGCAGAGAGACTGTGGCTATAGAGCCTGCAGAGCAGAGAGACTGTGTCTATAGAGCCTGCAGAGCAGAGAGGCTGTGTCTATAGAGCCTGCAGAGCAGAGAGACTGTGGCTATAGAGTCTGCAGTGTTGAGAGACTGTGTCTATAGAGCCTGCAGAGCAGAGAGACTGTGTGGCTATAGAGCCTGCAGAGCAGAGAGACTGTGTGGCTATAGAGCCTGCAGAGCAGAGAGACTGTGTCTATAGAGCCTGCAGAGCAGAGAGACTGTGTCTATAGAGCCTGCAGAGCAGAGAGACCGTGGCTATAGAGCCTGCAGAGCAGAGAGACTGTGTCTATAGAGCCTGCAGAGCAGAGAGACTGTGTGGCTATAGAGCCTGCAGAGCAGAGATACTGTGTCTATAGAGCCTGCAGAGCAGAGAGACTGTGGCTATAGAGCCTGTAGAGCAGAGAGACTGTGTCTATAGAGCCTGCAGAGCAGGGAGACTGTGTCTATAGAGCCTGCAGAGCAGAGAGACTGTCTATAGAGCCTGCAGAGCAGAGAGACTGTGTCTATAGAGCAGGGAGACTGTGTCTATAGAGCCTGCATTGCAGAGAGACTGTGTCTATAGAGCCTGCAGAGCAGGGAGACTGTGTCTATAGAGCCTGCAGAGCAGAGAGACTATGGTGTAATATTCTAAAAGCCAGGCATTCCATGAGAGCCTCAACAACATTTATTGTCTAACAGTTTTATCAATGCAGAAAACAGCTATGTACTCACACTCATCCTCTCCATTCACCCTCAAACCAAAATCCTCCCCTCCCCCACACCACCTCTCTCCTCACCTAGGGGTGATGTTGGGATCTCAGCGGTCCTGCGACTCGCCACATATTCAAATGAGCCTTTGATGAGATTCAATGAACTCATATTTTCTTCATCCTCTGGACTGAGGGATGAGGGAGGCAGTGCTGGGGGTGCGTGACTGCTAATGGCAGCCACTACTGTTGAAATGCAACCTGCTTGTAACACAGATGAGACTTAGAAAGTGAGGCAGTGTGTGTTAGCTGTACAGAGGCAGTGTGTGTTAGCTGGACAGAGGCAGTGTGTGTTAGCTGTACAGAGGCAGTGTGTGTTAGCTGTACAGAGGCAGTGTGTTAGCTGTACAGAGGCAGTGTGTTAGCTGTACAGAGGCAGTGTGTTAGCTGTACAGAGGCAGTGTGTGTTAGCTGGACAGAGGCAGTGTGTTAGCTGGACAGAGGCAGTGTGTTAGCTGGACATAGGCAGTGTGTTAGCTGTACAGAGGCACTGTGTTAGCTGGACAGAGGCAGTGTGTTAGCTGTACAGAGGCACTGTGTTAGCTGGACAGAGGCACTGTGTTAGCTGGACAGAGGCAGTGTGTTAGCTGGACAGAGGCAGTGTGTTAGCTGGACAGAGGCAGTGTGTTAGCTGGACAGAGGCAGTGTGTTAGCTGTACAGAGGCACTGTGTTAGCTGGACAGAGGCACTGTGTGTTAGCTGGACAGAGGCAGTGTGTGTTAGCTGGACAGAGGCAGTGTGTGTTAGCTGTACAGAGGCAGTGTGTTTTAGCTGTACAGAGGCAGTGTGTTAGCTGGACAGAGGCAGTGTGTGTTAGCTGGACAGAGGCAGTGTGTGTTAGCTGTACAGAGGCAGTGTGTGTTAGCTGTACAGAGGCAGTGTGTTAGCTGTACAGAGGCAGTGTGTGTTAGCTGGACAGAGGCAGTGTGTGTTAGCTGGACAGAGGCAGTGTGTTAGCTGGACAGAGGCAGTGTGTTAGCTGTACAGAGGCAGTGTGTGTTAGCTGGACAGAGGCAGTGTGTTTTAGCTGTACAGAGGCACTGTGTTAGCTGGACAGAGGCAGTGTGTTAGCTGGACAGAGGCAGTGTGTTAGCTGTACAGAGGCACTGTGTTAGCTGGACAGAGGCAGTGTGTTAGCTGTACAGAGGCAGTGTGTTAGCTGGACAGAGGCAGTGTGTTTTAGCTGGACAGAGGCACTGTGTGTTAGCTGGACAGAGGCACTGTGTGTTAGCTGGACAGAGGCAGTGTGTTAGCTGGACAGAGGCAGTGTGTGTTAGCTGTACATAGGCAGTGTGTTAGCTGGACAGAGGCAGTGTGTTTTAGCTGTACAGAGGCAGTGTGTTAGCTGGACAGAGGCAGTGTGTTAGCTGGACAGAGGCACTGTGTTAGCTGTACAGAGGCAGTGTGTTAGCTGTACAGAGGCAGTGTGTGTTAGCTGTACAGAGGCACTGTGTGTTAGCTGGACAGAGGCAGTGTGTTAGCTGTACAGAGGCAGTGTGTGTTAGCTGGACAGAGGCAGTGTGTGTTAGCTGGACAGAGGCAGTGTGTGTTAGCTGGACAGAGGCAGTGTGTGTTAGCTGGACAGAGGCAGTGTGTGTTAGCTGTACAAGGCAGTGTGTTAGCTGGACAGAGGCACTGTGTGTTAGCTGGACTGAGGCACTGTGTGTTAGCTGGACAGAGGCAGTGTGTTAGCTGTACAGAGGCAGTGTGTGTTAGCTGGACAGAGGCAGTGTGTGTTAGCTGGACAGAGGCAGTGTGTGTTAGCTGTACAGAGGCAGTGTGTGTTAGCTGTACAGAGGCAGTGTGTTAGCTGGACAGAGGCAGTGTGTTAGCTGTACAGAGGCAGTGTGTTAGCTGGACAGAGGCAGTGTGTGTTAGCTGGACAGAGGCAGTGTGTTAGCTGGACAGAGGCAGTGTGTGTTAGCTGTACAGAGGCAGTGTGTTAGCTGTACAGAGGCAGTGTGTTAGCTGTACAGAGGCAGTGTGTTAGCTGGACTGAGGCAGTGTTTGTTAGCTGTACAGAGGCAGTGTGTGTTAGCTGTACAGAGGCAGTGTGTGTTAGCTGGACAGAGGCAGTGTGTTAGCTGGACAGAGGCAGTTTGTTAGCTGGACAGAGGCAGTGTGTTAGCTGGACTGAGGCAGTGTTTGTTAGCTGTACAGAGGCAGTGTGTTAGCTGGACAGAGGCAGTGTGTTAGCTGGACTGAGGCAGTGTCTTAGCTGGACAGAGGCAGTGTGTTATCTGGACAGAGGCAGTTTGTTAGCTGGACAGAGGCAGTGTGTGTTAGCTGGCAGTATGTTTGCTGGACAGAGGCAGTGTGTTAGCTGGACAGAGGCAGTGTGTTAGCTGTACAGAGGCAGTGTGTTAGCTGGACAGAGGCAGTGTGTGTTAGCTGGACAGGGGCAGTGTGTGTTAGCTGGACAGAGGCAGTGTGTGTGAACTGTACAGAGGCAGTGTGTGTTAGCTGGACAGAGGCAGTGTGTGTGAACTGTACAGAGGCAGTGTGTGTTAGCTGGACAGAGGCAGTGTGTGTGAACTGTACAGAGGCAGTGTGTGTTAGCTGGACAGAGGCAGTGTGTGTGAACTGTACAGAGGCAGTGTGTTAGCTGTAGTGTGTGAGCTGTGTTGGGGCAGATTGGTGTTTGTGTTGTTAACTGCAGGGTAATAGCACTGGAGAGGCCCTCAATCCAACTCGATTCATCCCTTACCGCTTTCTAAGAGCCTCTTCAGATGCACCGCAGCACAGTTGGTGAGAGTGTGTGTGTGCGCGTGTGTGTGTGTGTGTATGTGTGTGTGCGTGTGTGTGTGTGTGTGTGTGCATGGGTGTGTGTGTGTGTGTGTGTTTGTGTGTGTGTGTGTGTGTGTGTGTGTGTGTGTGTGTGTGTGTGTGTGTGTGTGTGTGTGTGTGTGTGTGTGTGTGTGTGTGTGTGTAACCCTGGCACTCCACAGCCTAATTAAGTGATCTGATCCAGAGCTGATTTGAATAACAAAAGACCCTGATGAGGAAGGGGGATGAGAAGAGGAGAGGAAGAGAGGAAGAGGGTTTGGGTCTACAGTAGCAGCATTGTAGCAGGCAGGAAACACATGTTTGGTAGAGTAAACAGTCCCCAGTGTTCAGTACACATTACCATGCTAATATAGCTGACACACAACAGGGACCCTAGCTGTGGGAGGGGGGGGGGGGCTTTGGCATCCCCTGCCTCTCTATCTCTTTCTCCTTCAGGGGCTCCTGCCATCTCTAACTCTGATCAGTGACCCTCCCCCAGGAACACTGATCCAATCTGTCTCTACTGAGGCGTGGGAGCGAGGTAGGGAGGGAGAAAGGAGGGAGTGAGAGGAGGAGGGAAGGAAGGAAGAGGGGGTAAAAGTTGCTGTGACCTTGTAGACTAGGAGGGAGTAGGTCTCTGAAGCAGGAAATCATTTGTTTTAGGTCACACTCTGTTGGTGCTCTGTTTAAATCAAACTTTATTCACATGCGCTGAATATAAAATGTGTAGATCTTACCGTGAAATGCTTACTTCCAAGCCCTTAACCAACAGTGTAGTTAAGAGTTTACAAAAAGCGTGTGTGTACCGGTACCCCAGATGAAAGGAGACTATCAGCAGACTATACTTAATAATAGGTATTGTGTGGCCTGGGCCTCTGTCGATTACTGTCCCAATATGTCACTGGTTCTCTGTACAGTCTTCTATACAGATGGACAATGCAGCTTTACACATCACCTGTCATATCATATGGCTGACACAGGCACACAGGGATGAGAGTGTAGACACGGGTGTGTGTGTGTGTGTGTCTAGCCTGCCTCAGGGGACTAGATATTCTATCAGGTCCTGAGAGCAGAAGACAGGGATAGTGTTACAGAGGTAATTAGTTCTAACAGGCCTGCTGAACGGATGCGCCTGTCCACAATAACCCCTCAGTCACTGACAGCTCTGTCTGGATGTGTTTGTCTCTCTCCTCCTCCACTCTCTCTTCTGTCCTTCCCCCTCTCTCTCTACTTTCCCCTCCTTTCTCCCACTGCCTCTGTACAGCTAACACACACACTACTTTCCTCTCCTTTCTCTCTCCTCTGTTTCGGTCTCTGTCTCTCATATCCTTCACATGGATAAAAGTACAGTTAAAGGGGCAGAGCGGATATGAGACAAGTGTCTCACGTGTCTGAGGTGAAGAGGTTTTTTTGGTGGGAGGCCTGGGAATCATCGATACGCACACAGCCTACACACACACACACACACACACAGATGAACACACACACTTGAATGCAGGCACACACCCTCACACTGCCTCCCTCTCTCTCCCTCTCTCTCTCTCTCTTCTGCCATGTAATCCCCGGATCAGAGATCTGATATTCTCATCATAATCTGAAGATCTGACCTCACTGTCTGTAATACTTAGTTTTGGCAACACTTTACAGAGATCTTGACAGGATTGGACTGAGGCCTGCTGAATTCTCAGTCTGACAAACAAAATGGAGTGATTTTAGCAGATTTTGTAGATGTCATTTAGGGGTTCATTCTTTGTTGTGGTGTTTTGATTTATTTTGATTTGATTTGGATCCCCATTAGCTGACGCCATGACGACAGTTAGGTCCAACACAACGAAAAATACTTTATAGACAAAAATACTTCACAATTTCCATACCTTTAAAAAACATTAACAAGTAGACATTACAGACATTAAAAATACCTTAAAGGTAATATTTAACTGTAAATACATTTAACAGTCAATACTACAGTATATGGTGTTTGTGTGTATATGCAGACTGTGCTGACTGAGAGGTTATCCCATTTGGGAACAATGTCAGCTGTTTGGCCGAGGAAACTCAGTGTCGACTTTGATTTCCTGCAACATCCACCAATCAGAGCAGTCGATATTAGTCAGGCTGTTTCTGGCTGTCACTGCAGGGGCCCCCAGGGACCTCACAGTAATCTAAACCACATCACTCAGACACTCGCACACACACACACACACACACACACACACACACACACACACACACACACACACACACACACACACACACACACACACACACACACACACACACACACACACACACACACACACACACACACCTCTGACAGTGGGGCCATTCAGAGCAGACAGTAGTTAATTGGACTCTGTCATGAGTAAACCTTGAGGAGCTGTACGGTAAGTGATAAACGTAGCTGCAGGTTGTGTGTTCTAGTGATGTTGTCCACCAGTAGTATCAGTCAGACCTTTATACTGCTGACTATGGAGTTGTCTACCTCTGTATGTGTTACTGTTGTGTCCAGAAGCAGCTAGAACTGAACTGAGTGCTGCCGGCCTGCCTACTTTCTCAAATAATATAATTACAGCAGTGTAGCACAAGCACACACACACACACACACACACACCCACACACACACACACACACACACACACACAAACACACGCCAAACCCGTACAGAGTCTGGGCTATAAAGTGGAGTTAAACGGCTCTGAGAGAATCTCCTTGCTGACTTAAAAGCTTTGCTTCTCAGCATGGATCAGATGACACTTATTAGACCTGAAATAAGAGAGGGGAGGAGGAGGAGGAGTGGAGGGGGGAGGAGGAGAGGATATCAGGGATATGTGTGATTCTCCTGTAATCATCTCTACAGTATGTTGGTGATTTGGTGATTCTCCTGTAATCATCTCTACAGTATGTTGGTGATTTGGTGATTCTCCTGTAATCATCTCTACAGTATGTTGGTGATTTGGTGATTCTCCTGTAATCATCTCTACAGTATGGTGATGATTTGGTGATTCTCCTGTAATCATCTCTACAGTATGTTGGTGATTTGGTGATTCTCCTGTAATCATCTCTACAGTATGTTGGTGATTTGGTGATTCTCCCATTTATTTGGAGTAGAACAGGATAATAGTTTAGTTTATTAGGATCCCCATTAGCTAGTTCACATGCAGCAGCTACTCTTCCTGGGGTCCACACAAAACATATACATACATGACAAAGAGCAGAACAGTTATAGACAAAAACATTACATTCAAAATATATATTTACAGTGTGTGTATAAACAGTACCAGTCAAAAGTTGAGACACATCTACTCATTCAAGGGTTTTTCTGACTTTTTTACTATTTTCTACATTGTAGAATAATAGTGAAGACATCAAAACTATGAAATAACACATATGGAATCATGTAGTAACCATACAACCCAAAAAGTGTTAAACACATAAAAAAAAAAATTATATTTGAGATTCTTGAAAGTAGCCACCCTTTGCCTTGATGACAGCTTTGCACACTCTTGGCATTCTCTCAACCAGCTTCACCTGGAGTGCTTTTCCAACAGTCTTGAAGGAGTACTGACTTGACTGGTAATATATATATATAAATATATATATATAAATATAAATATATATATTTAAAAAAATAATATATATATATATATATATACAGTGGGGCAAAAAAGTATTTAGTCAGCCACCAATTGTGCAAGTTCTCCCAGTTAAAAAGATGAGATAGACCTGTAATTGTCATCATAGGTACACTTCAACTATGACAGACAAAATCAGAAAAAAAATCCAGAAAATCACATTGTAGGATTTTTTATGAATTTATTTGCAAATTATGGTGGAATTAAGTATTTGGTCAATAACAAAAGTTTATCTCAATACTTTGTTATATACCCTTTGTTGGCAATGACAGAGGTCAAATGTTTTCTTTAAGTCTTCACAAGGTATTTTGTCCCATTCCTCCATGCAGATCTCCTCTAGAGCAGTGATGTTTTGGGGCTGTTGCTGGGCAACACGGAATTTCAACTCCCTCCAAAGATTTTCTATGGGGTTGAGATCTGGAGACTGGCTAGGCCACTCCAGGACCTTGAAATGCTTCTTACGAAGCCACTCCTTCATTGCCCGGGCGGTGTGTTCGGGATCATTGTCATGCTGAAAGACCCAGCCACGTTTCATCTTCAATGCCCTTGCAGATGGAAGGAGGTTTTCACTCAAAATCTCACGATACATGGCCCCATTCATTCTTTCCTTTACACAGATCAGTCGTCCTGGTCGCTTTGCAGAAAAACAGCCCCAAAGCATGATGTTTCCACCCCCATGCTTCACAGTAGGTATGGTGTTCTTTGGATGCAACTCAGCATTCTTTGTCCTCCAAACACAACGAGTTGAGTTTTTACCAAAAAGTTATATTTTGGTTTCATCTGACCATATGATATTCTCCCAATCTTCTTCTGGATCATCCAAATGCTCTCTAGCAAACTTCAGACGGGCCTGGACATGTACTGGCTTAAGCAGGGTGACACGTCTGGCACTGCAGGATTTGAGTCCCTGGCAGCGTAGTGTGTTACTGATGGTAGGCTTTGTTACTTTGGTCCCAGCTCTCTGCAGGTCATTCGGGGCGGCAGGGTAGCCTAGTGGCAGGGTAGCCTAGTGGTTAGAGCGTTGGACTAGTAACCGGAAGGTTGTGAGTTCAAACCCCCGAGCTGACAAGGTACAAATCTGTCGTTCTGCCCCTGAACAGGCAGTTAACCCACTGTTCCCAGGCCGTCATTGAAAATAAGAATTTGTTCTTAACTGACTTGCCTGGTTAAATAAA